>NW_015114094.1:0-167193 GCF_001443285.1 Poecilia latipinna
TTTTTTTTTTTTGTTGTTGTTGTAACTTGTACGCCAAAAAAGCATAAACTTGTGAATTTTGAAATTCAATACAATGTTTGTTTATTGCGTGGGGAGTCAGAAACGTTCGCCCATCTGGTGTGTCTGGGCAGACAGAAGCAAATTCCCAGAGTCCACGGAGATTATCTAAAAACTTTATTTGACGTACTCTGCGTCTGGCATCTAGCCCCCTGAAAGTGGAGCGTTATAAAGAGCGCACCTGTGTTTTATTACCCCACCGATGAGTTATTTTCCATGCCGGGAAAAGTAAAGAAAAAAAAAAGGAGTGAGAAGGAGAGAAAGGAGGGAGAATAGAGAGGGAGTTAGGAAGGGTAATGTGGGGTAAACTGGACTTATTGTATTGATACAGGAAGAAAAAGAAGATGAGAAGCAGCCTGACCCTTTTCAGAAACAAACTTGGGTTCAAAACAGATAGTTCCTTTTCTTGATTCTGATTTGAATCGATAGATTGAATTTTGTCTGCATCGTTGTCACAGCCAGATAATAGGAAATTATAAGAAATTCTAAAGTCCAATATGATCACGTACACTTTGCTTGAAAAACAGGCTGGACGGTTTGCAACGAGTGTAAAGTGTAAGAAAGAGAAACACAGATGGCTCAACTAAAGATCTGGGGGAAAAAAACTATCTGCAAGAGATTTACGACTTGCTTTGACACCCCGGCACGCATGTGTGTTTGCTGGCACTACCCAGTAAGAGAAGACACTTAAAAACCTCATGTGGTCTGATGAACCTGCTAAGACAACAGACACGCCGACTTCAACATGTCCGAGCCTGACTCGGTGTGAAAAACCAGGACGATTTTTTTTACAGCTTGTGTTGATTTAAGTTTCGAAAATCCGAAGCACAAAAAGGCCGGCATGAGAAGAATTCCCTGTTGGGTTTTTCTTTTGTCCTGCTGAAATGCCTCGCTGTCACCTTGCATCGACTTGATCGAAGCGACCAGGCTCTGTGACCCGACGTGGGCTGTAATGATAGAAGGAGACGAGAGAGGCAAAAAATCCTGTGTAGATTTTACACACATAAAATTTAAAATTATGTCATAAAGTTGTTGGTAATATAAAGGCTGGATTTTCATCCACAGCCCTTTTATGGACTCCAGCTCCGCTGAACTTTTCAGTGGCTGCTGGCGTTGGTGCTGCTGCTTTAGAAGCATGTTGGCTCAGGTCTGTGATCCCTTTAGTAGCTCCAACGCCAGGATGTTTGGCCGTCGACGTAAAATGTTTGTCCTGTTTTTGGTAGACAAGACTCGTGTTGGACAAAATTCAGCCTAAAATATCTCACAACTCAGCAGGTTTCCTTGTTCAGCCATCAGCAACCCGTTAGCCAGGGTTTCCCCCAGTGTTTTATAAGCCTGGCGGGCTACCAGGCTAAACATTGTTTACTTATTTTGAATTTTTTTAATGTTTGCCTTTTCTAAGACTCCATTGTTGGCATTTGGGTTTTGTTAATGTCTTCCAATAACACATTTACAATTATCTAGACATATTTTCAAATTTCCTGCCAACTTTAAACATTTTTTAGCTCAAAAACACGACTGCTGGATGACTGTCCTAGCACCCCAATTTTTCTGGTGGAAACCCTGCGTTACCAATCCAACAAATTCATATATTGGGAACCTCAAGGACTGATTATAATGCAAGTGTATTAGGTACACCTGTTCAGTTGGTGGCTCACAGCCTCCTCTTTCCTCTATGCTATGCTACAGCTTCCCTTTGTCAGCAAAACCTGCCATGAATGTTAAAGCTAGTTAGCGTGGCAACCGACGACAGCGGATAAATGGTTTTCCTGCAACGGTAAGTTGTTTCTTATCCATTAGCAAATTGAGCAGCGCATACACAAAGCCGACTGACAGCGCTAAGACCCTCCTCCTGGCTCTGACTGGTTGTTTTTAGCAGCTCTGGGAGGAGAAGAAGGAGGGGCTTTATTTTTATTTTTCACAGATTACCTGTCTCATATTATGCTATCACGACATGACCACGGTTTTAACATCATTTTATAAGAGTTACGCTCCCCAGCTTCAACTGGTTGTCAAACCTGCACGATTTTTGTATCAGTCAGTTACAGAAAGTTCAGCCATAAGTGTGGAGCACACAAAGTCCCCAGTTAAGCTGTCCTGGACAAACAGTCACAAAGACTCCCAGGATCGTTCCACGGTGGGCTCCAGCAGGAGCCACGAGGACAGCCAGGTAGAATAAACTCCTCAAGGCTCCTAACTGCTGACTCCATCTCCCCTTGACTCATATAACGCATCGGCTAGCTCCGCATATGTAGCTCCATAAACCCAAGCATGTGTGTATCTCTGCACTACGAACAGTGGACAAATCTGCTGAATATCATAATGCTGAGACAAAAGGCGAGCGAATGCTAGCGATGCTAAGTATTTTAATTTGGTTTTTATTTAGTCTACAAGGCAGAGCGAAGCAGCATTACGCAGTGTTGTTCAACGCAGTACTTCCCTGTAATTAAATGCACGCTGAAGTTATTTCACTGATCATTTAGCAGGAGAAAATGTTTCCCCAGAGGACAAACAGGCAGAGATGTTTATGTCCACTGAAAAGACTGAGGTTTACCACCGACTGCCAAAAGCTCCGCTCCAGCATGAGCCAATCCGTGCACACGGATGACTCCATGAGAAACAAATGAATCATAGACATCAACAGGGAGAAAAAAAACAACAACAAAAAACCCCCCCCAAAAAACACCCACGGGATTTAATACATTGCTGAGGTCTGGTAACATGACCTGTCGCTGGGCTCAAAACAAAAAAAAAATCTTGCCACACACACACAGTCAGCATATATTTCTAAAGCTACAAAACAGATGACGCTGAAACAGCGAAACTTTAATTAAATCAGTTTTTTTTTTCCAATGTAGTCACTAGCAAGACTTTAGATGTTCTTCAGTTTGGTTTTCAGTGGAACATCTTAACAACTTCCTGTGTGGGGGTTTGATTCTGACGGGATTATTTCAAAAGGATTTGGTTACAGGTTGACATTGCTACACTTCAGACAGAAATATATTTGAGAGGAATATCAACAAAATTGGAAAAGGTGGAATTTTTCTTTTTTTTTTTTTGCTCCTTTCAGTTTCAATTTGATTTGTTTTTTAGCCATTTTACAACAAGAAGTTCTTAAAAAAAAACATCCAAAATAAATAGCTTAATTTAAGAAAATTGGTTTATAAACTAATTTCTATGATTTCTATGATTTTTTAAATAAATGTTGTCCTCTTTATTACTCTTTATATTAGGGCTGAATAATAAATCAATAGCAATGTATATTGCGCTAGACACCTGATCAATATAAATTGATAATATGCCTGACATAACATTCAATAATTTCACTGAACTCCAATCTACAACTGCACAGCATTCTGGGGGATGTAGGCAGAGGACAGGCTTTAGCCACTTCACCTCTCACAGCTAGCTAAGCTAAGCTAACCAACGCTCATTCTTTGGTTAAAAAGAGTGAGCGTTTTAACCACTCTTTTTAACCAAAAAAAAGAGTGGTTACATAGCAACAACTTGTTGAGCAACTTGCATGGCAGCGGTTTCAGGTTTTCCTGCTGTGCCTCATAACTGCTTAAAATGAAAAAAACAAAGGTGTGAAGTTACTGTGGATAAAACAGGAAAGGTCACTCCACCAATTTGGCAGCATTTCAGATATTTAAAACAAAAAACTTTGACTATCAGCTGATATGAAGCACTTACATTGTGAAACGTTTTACAGCTATATAGTCCAAATCCAATTCATATTCAGTGTGTATCGACCCAACACACCCAACTATACTCCAGTTAAAATCGACATTGTGACGTAAACAAATCTTTTCCTCACTTGAACTAAACAGGATAAAGACATCATAGACAGTAGTCAGATACTGCTGAAGTTACACAAAATAGCTTAATGACTGAAATCAATGGGTTATAAGTTAATCCTCTGAATGGAGACTGGGTAGTTAAACACTAAAAGATAAAATTTCCTTCAAATCATTATTTGGTAAAAACTCACAGTTGGCTATTTTCTTTATCATCCTATTATAGACAGAAAACAAAAACAGCGAAAATGTGTTTACTGGTCAATTTCAAAACCACAGATCAAAGGTCAGCCACTAAATTCTGTCCAGGGCATCTCTAAACATAAATCACGAGGCTTGGACTTTAAGGTCCTAATTTTGATTAGTTAATTCCCAAAATTAAGGCACTTTGAAAATATAGCACATTTAATCAACTTGTGCAATCTAATCCCGCTATTTAAACACGCATTTAAATAAGCAAACATCAGATGTCCCTGGTGCAAGTGAATGCAGCATGTAATAATCTCCGAGCCACGTAGCGTTCACTCTGCCTCGTGTGTTTCGCCTGTGGCCTTGAGAGAGTGAAGCTAGTTGAGGGCAAGCCCGCAATGTTTAATGTTATCTGATTCAACAGGTGGAGTAAAAATAGGTTGAAAAACGCTTTGAAGACTAAAACTGTCGTTTCTAAAAGCTTGTCTTTTGATTACTTATGCAACATTTACACAGGGTGGGGTGGGAGCGCTATGAGAAATACAATCCATACATCACATTTCCACCAAAATGCAGTGATTGTAAAGACAAGTTGACACCTCTGAATACTGTGAATGATTAAAATAAGCTTCATCGTAACTAAATAATTACACATCCTCTCAATAATCAAGATTTCTATCACATTTTATCACCAATAAGTAAACTATATCTGACAACCTTCCAACTTGGCAACATAAAAACCTTGGAATATAATTGTTTAAGTCATGCCAGACGTTGTCCTTTCTGAACATTAAGGGACTAAAGCAGCATCTGCCACACAAACATCTGTGTCCTTCAGACACAGGATTCCACAGCTGGGACACACACACACGCACGCACGCACGCACGCACGCACGCACGCACGCACGCATGCGCACACACACACACAACTCCTGCATGAAGCTGCTGTCCTGCATGTGCATCCTGTTTGTTTTTGGGTGAATAACTTGGCATGCTTTGAAAGATCTCCATGCACGTGTGCGTATGTATGCAAGAGGAGCCGCATTCTATGTTTTCCAGCTGACGCGCATTAAAAATGATCAAGGCTGACAGAGCCACTTGTGATGACTGTCAGGTATGTTATTATCCAAATATGGAGTTGATGTCCGCTGTGTCGTTTCTGCTGACAGAGTTCCCATTTGTCTCTGTGTGTGTACGTGTGTGTCCCTCCTTGCCAACTGTAGCACAGCTAACTTTATTAGCATTCAGAGAGGCTCCGGGCTGTCACAGGTCCTTAGGCACCCGACTAAGGGGAGGAAAAACACATGTCAAGATATATTCACACTGAGCCTGATTGTACGCAGGTCAGTTGGCTGCAATTTGACAAATGACTTTTAATAGGTCATACTGCACACTTTGCATACTGATGGCTATTTAGAAAGAGAGTAATGATAAAGGAGATGGATATTAAGAGACAAGTAGACGGATGCATCGATGGCCTGTCCAACGGAAACAAATATACTCCTTTGCAAGAAACGCCCTCAATCTGAAGTCAAAATACGACCCTACTCAGTCTAATGAAACCCTAAATTCAACTGCAACAAAAACACTGGACTGTCCTGTAAAGCATCCAAATGGACCTACAGTTTAAGTCCCTTTATGGCTGAGAATGTGCTGGGTTCTCTCCAGCCTTGATTAGGAGTAGCATTCACCCTCCATCCCAACCCAGATTGTTGGCAACCAGAGGAGTCAAACCATCTGCTTTTACAGCAGCCTCCACACTGGAACCTCTGTTTGTGTTAAAGATGTGCAAAAAGCCTTGAAATGTTAATCTTTTACTGCAGTAATTTCACAAAATCTCACGCAGCGTGTTTTAGGCCAAAAACTGAATCGTAGGGCGTTTTCACACCTGACAGTCCTGTAGACTTGGTTCGACTGGGGACCAAAATCGCAACATTTTCAGATGGTGCGGTTGACTTTCTCAATGAACCGTTGACACCGTCCGCTGTGGTGGCAATGCACCAAGAACTACTGAAGGAAATGACATAAAAACCTCTGCCAGATTTGAGCATTTGTTTGGTTGTATGTACCCAGAATGACCTGCGCTATAGTTTACTTCCTGCTTTTGGAGTGCTCTCCGGTCCACATGTGAATTCAAACCAGTCCAGAGTTCACTTTAATCGAACCGAGATCTTGGTTTTTAGGCGGACCAGATCGGAGGTAAACAAACTAGAGTTTGATGAAAGCGGACTAAACAAGGTTGGTGTGAATGCACCATTAGTCTCAACTAATTAAACCAAACCGTTCCAATTAAAGTCCCAGTGGAGTTCATCAAACTCCATGATTAGGTGTCACAGAAAGACAGAAAACACAAGTAGGTTTCTACTTTTAGCCATTTGCTGACCACAGAAAATCAACTCACATTTGATTTATTCGAGAGTTTTGTTTATACACCACATCGGGATATCTATGGTTAACACGGGTCTATGTAGCTTTCAGAGAAACAACTTACTGAGTATCGTAAGTAAATAAAATAGATACTAATCTTATACAAATGTTGGCAATTGTGTTTCTTTTTTATGTGTACAAGTACATCAAAGTCAAAATAACAAGTAAATATAATAAATTCTGACAGGTTAAAGCTTATAATGATGCTGTTCAAATTTCACACTGTTAATTATAAACTGGCCAAGCCTTTCATTTTCCAGCTTTTACACGCTTCTTGTTGAAGGCTTGTCTCAACATATTGTTCCTAAAGACGCAGTCGAGGTTTTATGACAGTGCTTATTGCTGTTATGACAAATAAGGGACCTCCTCACAGATTTCACTGTTACATTATGAAATTCCAGACACAAATAACCCATCACTCATGATTTAAGTCGGGGAAAACACTGTGTTGCAATCTGCAGTCCCACAACATTCTGCCTCATTCTTGCCTCCAGATGTGACACGAAGTCAGCGACTGACGCCTGAGTCAGAGAAACTCCCAAAACCGATGGGTTTAGGCTTTACCTAAAAATGTGTATAATAACACGTCAATGACACATTAAATTGAGTCAAAATGGCTTATTTTAAATATTTACTTTATTATGAAGCATTGTAAGGAATAACGAGCCACTAAATAGCTCGAGTTAGGAATAAAGCAACATCTTTAATGTCGAGTCCAGCCTCGAGTCTCAAGAAGACCAGAAGACAGACGAGGTTTTAAAAGAAAACAGATGCGACTCAGATGGAGAAGCAATCAGCAGCCGGCTGATTCAAAGCGGAGAACTGCTGAGGGCCACGTGAAGCCCAAGAAATACACAGACAGACACACAATCTGACAAAAACAGATAAAAACATGTGGACTAAGCAGCGGGAGCAAAGCCCAGACTCTAAGTCCACATTTATTACCTGTTAATGCAACAGGCCTGCATCTGGATTCCCTTTTCAGAATCTCTCACACACACACACATATACATGGACATACTTTCACACAAACATGCAGACACACCCACATTCCATCTGCTGTGTGTCAAAAAAAAAAGAAAAAAAACAACTACGATGACTGACTGACTGCGGTGACAGGCTGATAAACAGATCAGATTTTAATATGCTGAAAGTTGATAAAAGCCATTAATCATGTCAGAGACGCAGGTGGTGTTGGACGCTCTGCGTACGGATCGCGCCAAAGTCACTGTGGGAAGAAGGCAGTCCTGTTTGACAATCTGTAGGAACATCTTGTACGCTAAGCCACCAGAAGAATTATAAGAAGCTGTCATGTGTTGATCTATGTGAGCGAGAACACGCAACGTTGTGAATGTGAAAATATGCTGGTGTTTTGCTACGCTGAATCTGGAGGATTCAGTGTAGCCGACTGCCGGGATGTCGGGTGGGGTATACCTTACTACAAACTTCGCTCTGGGTGCTCTGAACCTGGAGATAGGGCCTAGTATTGCGATAAATATGTATTTTATGGTTATTAAAATACTGATGTGTCTCACTAAGTAAAAGCATTTGCACTGTTTTCTATCTGGCCAAGTATGCTATTGATAAATACACGTTATGTGGGCACAATCACAAGAAATTAAGGGCATTTTATGTTCCTGAAGGAAGTACGAATGCCATTTTTGATGCACCTCCAGTCTGAATAGTGTGTGTATAGTGGGATCAATGGTGTGGAATTGACAGTGTTAAGCTACATAACGAATCACAATTTTTTTAATCATATTTTAGCATTGACTTAATGTCTCAGGATGGACTATTAGTACTCAGTTTTTGGATAATTATTTGGTGAATTAATTAAAAAGCAGGTTCTACCATGAGTTTCACTTTCAGTTTTGAGCATCAAGCATGCCAACATGACCGAGTCTTCATCAGTGCAGACAAAACATCTCCATGACACTGATTAATATTATATTATTATACTGAGTCATTACAGCAATTACACAGGGTGCGGAGTACATGGCATCTAAGAATTGAGCTACTTAAGATGTCAAACGTATTGATATTTCTAATCTTTTGATCTTGTAAATAAATTGCGTATCCAACATTGTCAAATGTGTATTGTAAACATTTGACAATGTGTATTGTAAACAGTACTTGTCTTAAGTAATTTATGACTAATGTAGGAGATCTACTAGAGGACTGAAACACATTTGAGTGATTACGTCAGCTGCTAGTCAAAGCAGTCCAGCCCACAACAACAGGTAATTTCAGGTTTTAACAGAAAGGATGTAATTAAACCTTTCATCACTCTCTACAGTCGCCTGGGAGGAATACATTCATTAAATAAATCAAATGAGTCTTGAATATAATGTTCTGTTCCACAATTACGCTGGGATTAATTTTTTTGTGATTACACGGAATCCAAGGTGACCGGCCAGCTTTTTTAATACTGCCTCAAGGGGCCGTGTGCGGAACTGCTTTTTTTTTTTTTTTTTTTTTTTTTTTTTTTTTTTTTTTTTTTTTTTTTTTTTTTTTTTTTTTTTTTTTTTTTGCTAAGACCCTTCTCCTGGTTCTGATTGGTTGTATCTGACAGAGTGGTGTATTTCTCCAGGCAGCACTGAGAGTATTATGTTCACATATTTTTCGTACTGCATAAAATAAGCTTGAGTGGTTAAATGAAAAATCTGCAGAATGTGCTAAATTTTATTTGATTAATTGATAGAATATTGTTTCCTAAGATAATTATTATCTGCAGCCCTGAAATGAATATATTTCATAGTTGCTAGTGAACCATTAGAGACGTCGGGTGACCAGACATCTCTTCACTCTCTGTTACTCAGACCACAACTAGACCAGGTGACGTTTGGACTTCGTTTCAATCTCCTCAGCTCTGGAATCAATTTCCTGATAAATTAGGATGGAAAAAAAAAAAAGTGGTTAGCTTCTTTAAAAAAGGGCTAAACATTTTACTGTTTAGAGTTTCTGCAGATACCCCATAAAAGTCCACAGATTCAAGTAAGTAATTTATTTTATTCTATGTAATGCTTAGATTCTGGATTAATATTTGTCTTTACTGTAACTCTGATTTGCCTGTAAAGAATCTTGAGCTTCGTCTCACTAATAATTTCATTATTATTAATCGCATTATCTTTAACAAGTAATATAATATCTGATCCCTGCACAGTGACTGACACAGAGTTCCTGGATTGTTCTCTGAGCCAGTCTCAGAAAGATGGGCAGCTGTCTTACATATTTTCAATTAGTGCATAATTTTTCTGAATGTAGAACGCTGAATATCGAAACATTTGGAAATGACCTCACAACCCTTCCCACACTGATGCACAGCAATCATTTCTTCACTCAGGTCATTGCGGATGTCTGTCCTCCTTTCAGTGTTAACAAATGGAAGCACGCCTGAGAGCAGCAAACTCCTAAAACTCCTTTTATAGAGGCGGCCACACTTTGACTCTGATCAGTTAATCAAGTGCTTAAAATAGTAGCACAAGGCAGATATTCTTCCTGTTTTGTGCATTTTGAACAGGTTGGAGTTATATTTATTTAAAGGGTGTGTTTTTTGTTTGCTTGTTTGTTTGTTTTTGCATGTAATGGAGTTGAAATATTGTTTTTTTGATTTCCAAAAAGATAAAACTCTAGAATCATTAGAGCGTGCCATTATGTTTCTCACATGTGTAAAGATTTCAAAGAATCTCCGCTTGTGCGTACGTGTGTGTGATGGAGTGAGGGTGTGGGGTTGGAGAGTTGGGGCTCAGTACACCTCAGGGACGGGGAGTTTCAGGTCTTTTTAAATAAATAAATAAACAGATAAAAAAAAAAAGTCAATCGATAGAGGAAGCCTGATCTGGCGCTCTGGGCCTAATCTTGGCCTCTCACTTCATCAGACCTGAGGGGAGTGAAGGAAGGGTGCGGGGATGGGGGAGGATTTGGCATGCAGAGAAAGAAGGTCGGATTACATCCCTCCAGTTGGATGTGCTGTGCTATTTTGTGAATGTTCTTGTCTCCTACTTACAAAAAAAAAAAAAAAATTTTGTAAAAATCCCCCATTTGTTACCTCGGCAGACATGTACACACTCGCAAAGCACCTGTCTCCCGATTTCCCAGAGGTGCATTTCGAACAAATCCGATGCATATCCATCCTAAATCTGCAACACATACGAGCATGACACATCTTGTGCTCAGCACAGTTCCACAAAACCCAAATTTGTCACAGATTAGCGAGAATTGTGAGGCCGTACAGCTGCACGCATCCTGCGGGAATATCGCCCGCTCGGCCTCTGTACGAACTAGTGAGAGTGTGACTGCACTTGTTGAAGAATTCCACCTGACACGTCTGAATGCCGAGGGCTACGCGGTGTGAGAGTGGATGTGCTTAAGCAAACCAAGCCAGGGAGAGTCAAGCCAGACACATCCCCTCCGAGCTTGTCGAATCGCAGCTGGACCCTGTTCCCATAAACCTCTGCAGGCAGCCAAAATCTCAGCGCTGGGCAGTAATGTTCCTGACAAATTAAGACCTGTTTAAATGGGAGAGGGGGACTGGGCAGTAAGGTTGTTGCTAAGCAGGGTTACGGCATGCTGGCAACAGGTCTGGAGAGATACCGCTGACTGAGGAGATGCTTCCTGTCAGCAAGTTTGTTCTCAGCATATCTGAATATTTTGCTTTTTTTTCTAAGCAGTTTTGAAGACGATGGTACATCAAAATCAACGACTTATGCAAAATGAAATTTAATTACGTTTTGAATGAAATGTAAAGGCGACTAGTTGCTATGATCCTCAGGAACTCACAGGTAACAAGAATCTGGAAAACACTGTGAATCAATGGACAATGTATGATTGGAGAGTTTCTATTACAAAATATAAAAGTAGTTATTTAGAGCATCTCATTAAGACAGTCTCATTAAGACTGCTACTTTTAGGAACTTTTATAGTTCCTAAAAGTAGCAAAAAATATACCCAAAACTTATCAATAGAGCTGCACAATGTTTCGGATCTCAATCATTGTCAGAACGTTAAAGGGACTGCTTGGAAACAATGTTTGATGGGATTTAATTTTTTATTTCTCACATATTGCTGGTCTGCAGATTTATAATATACATTGTCATTTGATGGGGACATCATGTAATAGTACTAATACTGGTATTATGTTCTTTATTTGTCCAAGTAAAAAGATTGATAATTGAAAGCCAGCTATTATACTTTGGCTTAGACATCTTCTGACAATGCCAAAACTGGCTCTTTGAAACAGAACTTGGATAAATGTAGAGGTGAACTACATTACTTCATCCAGTGTCAAACAATTAATCAAGACTGTTTGCATGTGCATCTGCACAGCACACAATGAAAACCTCCTGCACCTGTAAAAGCAAAGAAAAAAAAAAGAAGCTTTTAGCAGTTTTAACTGTTGTGCAATAAAAGCAGTCAAGAAAAGTCGGGTTGTAAAATGCCAACAAGAAAACACAGATGGAAGACGAGCGTTGTAGTTTTATCGCAGTAACTTTCATGTTTATGAGGCTAGCCACAGTAGCTAGAGGCATTTCCTTTAAACGCGTCCTGATTGTCATGCCAGACATTTAACATCTGTTGTAGTTAAGTGGTATTTGAATATCGGTCGGTATTGGACACGACAACATTTTTCTCAATATTGTTCCAATATTTCGTTGTGTCCAAGCATGGACTATATTTAGTGGCAAAGCTTACTGCTGCATTTCTAAATCTCAGCATTTTCCTGTCGGCACCGTCAGAGCCATGAAACCAACCAGCTACGATCAGGTACCCAATGTAAGGTTTCTGACAGAGGGGGAAAAGAATAATCAGAAGAGTTGATCAAGAGCTAAGCGGCATTCACAGAGAGCTAAGAAGGTCAAGAAAAATATACGATAAACAACAAGTAATTCTCTAAACTCACTGCACAAGACTCCACTGCTGAAGAAAAAGCATGTGCAAGTTTATTTAAAATTTAAAGTGAAATTTGCAGGTGTGAACATCATGAAGCATTCTTAGTACAAATTTGAAGTTAAAACAAGAGTGGATTTTCAAGCAAGACCAAAGTCTCAAACACACAGCCAAGGAAAGTCTCAACTGGTTTCAGAAAAAGAACATAAAACCGTGAGAATGCACCAGATGATCAGCAGAGACGCACGCAAGGCTTATTTTACCCACTATTACTCTTCGCTTCTTATTTCCAGAGAGATACTTAAATCTTAGTTGAGTTAGGAACAGGACAGTTTGATCGGTTGCAGTCACTGATCGATGACATTAGAGGCAAAGTGCATATTCGCCAGTGAATGGTGATGTGTTGTTATACAGGATGCCCTGAGGGCCAACCAATTAGCTGTTGACAGGAAGAGAGACGTATGGTTTGCCTGATCTGTCTGAAGCTGGGAGTGGGACGTGGGTGAATGGACAGAGAAAACATGGTGGTGCTGAGGGCAAAAGCACAAGAGGAAAATGGATGGGGGTGCTGCAAGTTTCTCAACGGTGTCATACCGTTCAGCGAAGTAAAGGTATCAAAATAAAATTATTGCTCAAGGTGAAATTTAAAAACTCGTTTTTAAACATCCGGAATGACACATACAAGCATGCAAGAAAATACAGAACATTAGAGTTTCAGGCCTAAAAGCAATAGCATTCTATTTTTTTTGCTAACACAAGAGACATCTGGAGACGGGAAAGAAAAACACTGGAGCAGCCGTGCATGGGAATGCACTGGCCTCCTTGCATTGCTATGGCAGGACTTGATTAGCCTGGCTAGCTAGCCAACTAATAGTTAATAACTAAGCTAATCTGGATGCTACTAAAGTTTTTATATCACTTATGTTTTCTTTTCAGTAATATCAATTCAAAATTAAAAGGGGGGTGCTGCGCATTTTCTGTGCTCTAATTATTGGGTGATCCCTTTGCACAGACATGATTTATCTGACTTCCACTCCCATAACCCTCTTTTTCCTCCTGCGGTAGCAACAACATATTTAATCTAAGGTGTTACTTGTTTTCAGACTGGGTTTCTGATATGTAGTGGATTCCTGCAGGACAACTAATAAGAAAAGGTTAGTGGCATTTGGCTTCCAGGTGAAATCTATGGAAAACTTTAAAAGTTCACACTATAGTGATATTTTAAAATAAAGCTAGGGCAATTAAGAAGAAACATACAATGGTCTTTGAGGATCTGGGGGTACAGAGTTAATGATGTGACCTTGATTGTTGTCCCTAAAGATGAAATTTGGCCTGTGTTGTTTATGAGGAAACACAATGACTAGATTAAATATATATTTTTTAGTATCGGCTTGTTACGGCACCATTCATAAGGTTTAGGGTGGTTCTGTATTGACTAGACACAAGGTCCTATTGATCACTTGTTAGGTGTCGTCTTGGTCTCATGATGTAAAAAGATGGACAGCAATGTGAGGAGGACCCCTTAAATACCAATTTTGATTGAACCAGGAAATGTATTGGTTGATTCATGGATCAAACAGGTCATGAGTTGTTGATTGGTCCTCTTGAACCTGATCAATCAGATCTTGTTTATTGATTCTATAGTTATGATTCTCCAAGCTGCAAAGTTCAAACTGTTACAAAAAAAAAAAAAAAAGCAGCAGTGAGAGAAGTTAGGGTAACCAAAGAACAAGGTCTCATTAGACAGCAAATGAAAACCTATATGGAAAATTATGTCTATAACTTAATCCATAACAACCAGCAAATCAAACGAATGATTGTTTTACAGCTATATAGGATCACAAATTGAATTAAATCAGAATGTAACAGTAATATTTTTGGACTTCAAGCTTTTCATGTCTGTTGACAGCTTCCATATATAAAAGGAAAAAACAGGACAATACCACCAAGAAACATTATGAAAACTGTTATTTCTAGAATCTCAAATCGTCGCCTGCATGAAAAAGTTTGATTTAACTCTAAAGTTCAGTTGTGGTAGTTGGTGTAATCAAGAAAATAGCGTGCATTAGAGCCTGAAATCTGAAAATATAGCCCCAATTGTGAATTTTTGAGTAAATTGAAGTGACCAAATGGGACAAACATATATCATGTTGCACAGAAAAGCCTTCAGTGTTTTCCTGGTCAAGTCTAAAGAGAGAAGAAAGTCTATGTAGTAGGGGCTGCAACCAACCTCCTCTAAAACTACAGAACTCAATAATACGGCCACATGTTGACCTAAGGAAAGTTACTCAGGTACGTTTGTCTTGGAGCACACTTCCCAGAGCCTCATGTTCTCCTCATTAGGAGTGGACGCACTGGGGTATCGTGACACAATAGACTAGATCCATGGCAATATGAATGCATAATTGTACACAGAAGAAAAAAAATGGGAAGAACTCCAAGAAACACCAATAATGTGAACAACAGATAGTCTCTGAGAGAAGGACCAGATTTATTTGTCATTTAAGCATACAGTAGCCGGAAACCCTTAATCTCTGGAGAGACATCTGTAATAAAGTGTTTGAAATCATACAATGAAGTGGGAACCCAAGAGTGTCATCAGTCTTCTAGAAAAGGTCAACTTGACCTGTATGCAAGCCTCAATAGCATTCGAAAAGATAATCCATCTGCCAAGCACATAGGCAAAACGATAAGAAGTCTTCAAGCAAAACAAGGATCTGTCAAGTCGATGGCACTGTGCTGCTGTATTTCCTTTTACCATAATGTTTTACAATTTATTATTCTGAATATCACTTTTATAAATAGATGCACCTGGAATATTGGCCAGTAACTGGAATCGAACTATTTTCTGCCTGATCACACTGACAACACTCTTCAACGTGGAAGGTGGAGGAAGGATTCTCAAAGCTAGCCATTTTCTGTATCACTGTGGTGTTTAATATGATGTAAGATGTTAGTTGTTTTTTGGGTTTTTTTTTTTTTAAAAGGGGGGAAAAGTTTGTGTTTCCTAAAACGTAGCCCACACTTCATTCAAGCTGCCTTCCTGTTACCAGGTAACAGGAAGGCTGGACAGAGTTCATTCTTTACAGCAATCATTTCTATTTTGAAACATGCTGAAGGGAGTTTCTTTTTGGTCTTTCCCGACGGATAATGAGGCAAGCTTCGGTTCTTTAGCACTAACAGTTTACAAAAAGCAAAGCAAAGACATTTCAATGTTCTAAAATTCTAATTGTGCAGGTAATCTGTTTTGTTCCTCTAAATTGTTTTCCGCAAAGTCAAGGCCTGTTATTTGGCGAGTTGTACTGTAGCATTAATCACTTAAATAATTGCACATTCATCTTTGTATTTACAGTCTGGGTGTCGCAGACAATAACTTCCCAGCACCGAAACAAAGACTAGCAGGTCTTTTCCTTATGCCACACACACTCTACAGGTCGAGTCATGTCAAGGATCAAACCTATTGAGGTCAACAGGTTTTCTCTTTGACTGCTGAGTGATTGCAGAGTAAACAGAAGAGATAGCACCAGTAGCTCCTTTTAAACACTCACTTCCTCCTTTTAAATCAACTTGGCAATCTTATTTTACAGACAACTGCTCCACTGCGCCCCAGAAGGAGAGTAAGTTCTCAATCTGAACAATTTCTAATCACAAAACGACAATAACAGCTATTGTAAAAAATTTACCTTTTATTTTACCTCTTTGTTTCGTTGAAATACGCTGAAAGAAATCTAAGTTCTTCACTCATAGAAAGGAGAAAAAAAAGTAATTTATCTATGTTACTTAGCATTTCTATTCCACGGCCATTTTTTGTCTGCTTTGAGATTTGGATACAAACAGCTAACGTGACAAAAAAGAAAAAAAAAATCTATACCACATATGACCAAAGTCATATCGGTTAATACGTTTACGATCATTTCCAACCAACAGGCATGACTATTCCTGTTTCCAGTATAATCCAGTCATACTTCTGGTATTGTCTAATCCAGCTGTGTTGAGCATTTTATGGAAGGAGAGGATTTCTTGGTGAGCCTGGACTCCCAGCAGCTGCTCTGAGGGCGTTCAACGCTAAGCCGCAGCGCTGGCAGAAACCCTGGCTACTTAACACGTCACAACAATGTTCTTCGCCTGTTCTTGCTCACATTACAATCACAAATGCTGGGATTTTTATGTCGCAGACAAAGCATCGCCTAGTGTTGATGGACTACGATATTTTACTTTTTCACAAATGAAAACGGTGTGTGGTGCATTTGTGATTTCTCCCCGACCTGCTTGTTGTGTTCTGCTGTTTTCTCTCTGTCTGCTCTTTGCTTGTAAAGGGAACACGTAACCTCGGTGTGCACACAGAAACCGGATATTTATGGACGGGATGTTGCTTCACCTTTCCCAACTGAACCTGCCTCAAAGACACCAAAGGTTGGAGCCTGTAGAATAACATGCCACGCAGGGTTCACTGCTGTGATCTGCTGCGTGACACACCTGTTTAGGCAGTTTCCACCGCAGCATCCCAGCAGGGGAAACAGAAACCCCTCACCGTTCTTTAAGGAATTCGAACTCAAAACAAACATCAAAATGACTCAAAGGTCAGGGCACACTTGTGACCGCCCATACAGTTAAAACCAGATATAGACTGGTCTGGTAAAAAAAAAAAAAAACAGACCCTTGTTCTAACGCTTCGCTTCGACCCATGGCTATTGAGAAACGATTGCTTGCTGGAGGCGCAGATTCTGTTAAAGTTTCAAACTATACCCAATCGCTGACAATTGGCCAAGACGAATGTGATACGCCAGTTCAAAGCTGAAAGGTTTTACCAGAAAAAAAAACGTTGTAAAGAGAAACATGCTGAGCCGATCGAGGTAGCTGTTAATATCAATTTGATATTTGGAAGCGTGGTCAACACGGACTATATGGCTTCGTTCACTTCCTCGGAAAAAGTGGGGTTTTATTCTGGTAAAACAGCACAGAAAATCTCCAAATGAGATTATGATGAAACACCTCAATCTTAGTTTCATTAGACCACAGGACATGTCTCAGGCGTTGTGCATTTTCAAACTGTAATTTGGCTTTTTTGTGTTGAAGTAATGGCTCCCTCCTGGCTTTCTGCCCAGGTCAGCACAAAACCTTTGTCACCGTGGATAATGAAGCTCTCTTACCAGCTTCAGCCAGCATCTTCACGCGGTCTTTTGCTTTTGCTCAGGGGTTGATAACCATATTTTCCACCTAAACTCGTTTGGTATGTAGAGGTTTCTCCTGAAAGGGGAAGACGGCTGAAAATTCCTACAGTGCACTTCTCTGTTTGAACAGACAACTTGAGGCATCTGGAAATTGTTTCCCAGAATGATTCAGGCTGGTATCTTGGCTGATATCTTTAGATTTTCCACTATGTCACGTAAAAGAAGCAGCGACTTTGAGGTGTGGCTGAAAATACATATCTTAGTGTGTGTAACAATCTAAATTGAGTAGAAATAACATAATTAGCAATAGTCAAGAAGAAATGAAAAAATTTTTCATAAAGTCACCTTTTCTTGTCAATATTTTGGCAATTAACAAAAAGAAGTAATTAACTTACATGAACCAGAAATGTTAGGTCAAAAAGAACAAAAGTTGTATTATGCAACTACGGTTTCATCTGGAAATAAGTACAGCTCCACCTTAAAAGTCTAAATAATTTTTTAAAAAGCATGTAAGAATACAGATAATTCTAATATAATCTGGTAGGTGACTCAAACACGCAGAGACTATCAACTAACCACTGATGAGACCAAATCACTGAGTGCCGTACAGCAAAGAATCACCAACAGATTTGCAGGATCCCGTGTAGCTGGCTGGATCTCAGTCAGCCTGTTGCTAAAAATCAGAACCAAAGTCAGCCGGCTGAACCTCTCCTCGACTAACGCAGGGAGCACACAAGGAGTAATCTGGGGCTTAGAGAGGAGATAAAGGCAGAATTAGCCGAGGTGTGGTGGGGAGGAGCCCCGACAGCGAGGTGTTTCATAAACCATATTTTGTACCTCAGGTTGCCAGGTTCCAGATGTTTGGGTGGAGAACCTCTGACGCTGATTCAGAGTATGGATTAGGAAATTTATGTACACAAGGAGAATACATCCCAACAGATGGGAGTTTTATCTTCCTCAGCTGGCTTAGTTTCTAAATTTGAGACAAGGTCACAATGGGCCTGAGATGTAGACAGAGCAGCAGGCGCCTTGGACTACATCCTGTCAGCTTCACTTTCACACCGTCAGATCAATGAATTACTACCTTAAAACCTATCTCAGGCTCATTACTCACACTCAGATTGTAAGAGTTCTGCTTAAATTCAAGATTACCTGGCAGAGATTCAGTTCAGAAAGAAAAAAGTTAGGAGCTTTCCAATAAACCCCTGAACATAAATGTCATATTCCAGCATAATGACGGAGCGACAGAAGCTGGCGTGAAGAGTCGGTGCTCAATACTAATCTTCTCATGCCCCCTAGTGGCGAGAAAGGGTATGACTAAGCAGCAGAAGCCGTGGGAATTGCAGCAAATTGACAAACATCATATGACGATGGAACATGATTAAGAGTCTTGATTAGACTTGAAATAGTGCCCTGTGTATTTCAACACAATAAAAACAAATTAACATCCAGACGAGACCAGCAGCTTGCAGCGGAACCGGAAATTAAAAAAAAAAAAGGAAAAAAAAAAAAAGTTCCGTCTTAAAAGTCCTGAGCAGCGTCTGGTTGGTGTTAATTTAATAGGTCCTTGTTTTCAGAGGAGAATAAAGTCATTTTGCGCGGCACAAATTTATTCACCCCGATCTGAATCTCATTGATTTCATGCTCTATTCAGCCGGAACACAAAAGATGCCGACTCAGCAGAGAGCTTGACAGTTTCTTTTAAGGAAAGGGTGTACCGGAATGAAGATTAATGCGCTGCAAAAGTAAAAAGAGCTGAATGCCTATTAGTCAATAGTTTTTAATAAAACTCTGCGTCTCCGGTGCGGCGTGTTGTGTAAAATTAGCGACTGTTGCTGCAAAACTGTGGAGGCCCCTGCAGGGGGAAATGTGACGGTCCTTCCAGAGCCAAACGCACTGTTACGCTTCAATTTCATAAAATCTACAAAATCTACAATGCTGTGGAAAAGGTATTTACCCCCTTATTTATAAGGGGGTAAATACCTTTTCCACAGTTCAATCCTCAAAATAATGCATAATAGAACCTGAGTGAGTATCAAGCGCAGTTTTTATTTGTTGATTAAGGAATACATAAAAACATAAAACCAGCCTGGTCAAATGTGGGAAAATGTTTTCCCCTGAGCGACTGTTGACGGAAAGAGCTTCCATCAAGCAACTGGCAATAAGTCTTTAACGTCGCTGTGGAACCTTGTTCAAGCTTGAACAACCTGTTTGCTGTCAGGCTGCAGGTTTACTGGGGAATTTCTAAAAGTAGAAAGAGAGGCAGACCTTCTAGTTATCAGGTTCCTCTCCTGTGGAACCGGCTCACAATTTTAGTCCACGAGGCAGACACCCTGTCTACTTTTAAAACCAGGCTCAAGAATTTCCTTTTGTGATAAAGCACATAGTTAAAAACAGTGATGTTTGCCCAATTACTAGGAGGTAGAGTGTTCGGCCCGATCCGGCGCAGAGGAATTGAATCCTCCTGTTCTCCTTACTTCTGCCTCTCTCATGCCTCTTTCTAATGGGTCAGGTTATCCTGATATATTTCTGTATCTGTGTCGCTGTAGCCTTAGGCTACTGGAGGACAAACTGACCACTTTTGACCACTCTGCTATTTTCTTCTTCTACTACTCTCCAATTTGCATTATTTGCTGATATTTCAACTGCTAACTCTGGTCTGGCGTTCCTGTTGGTTGTGATGCCTTCTTGGAGGAGGGCACTGGTTGAGATAATGCTGGAAAAAATTAAAAGTTCTCCCTCTCCTACTATTAACTTAACTAGAAAGCAGTCTTTTTTCGTAAGCTCTGAATCTCAAACCCCCAGCCATTCGTACTGAGCCAGGTTGTGCTGGACGTTTCTTTCTGTTAAAGGTGCGTTTTTCCTCTCCACTGTCTCCCCATGCATGCCCAATATGAGGGGATTGCTGTAAGTCAATGGCAACACAAGAGATTAACACTTCTTGCACATGCATGTTTGATAACTGGGATGAACTGGAATGTATGTGTGACTGAATTGTAAGTCTCTTGGTACTGTATAAATAAACCGAATTGATCAATATCTAGATTCAAATCCAGATATTGACAAGGCTATTTCAAAGCCTTCATTTTGTTATTTTTTGTATAAATTGTTTTAGCCAATCAGAGGTGAAGTTTCTCTTTAACTTCACATCATTCCCTATCTCCCAAATGCCTCGGAGCTTCAGGTCATAAACTGATGGTTTTCAGATTAGTTTCTGACCCGATCCTAAAGCAGCTCAGCGGTCCCAGACCATCACTTCACTTCCACCGTGTTTGACTGTCAGCATGATGTTCTTTTTCTGAAACGCTGTGCGACCTAATGACCTCCTGGATAGGTTGCTGATGTGCCACTGGAGTAATTTGTTTCCTCCATCCATGCCTAATAATTTTCACTGTCATTTAAAAGAGTCCCAAAGTTTTAGAAAGAGCTTTGTGACACTTTCCAGATGCAAGTGACTTTGTTTTTCATCTGCGTTGGAATCTCTTTCGGTTTTGAGCATCTCTTTGAGATGTTTTGTTCAACTTCAACTTGTTGGGAAGGTTCTATGCAAATCATTTCTAAGATGGGTGAGGATTGTGGCTCAGCGTTGGCACAAACATCTCAGTTAATTACAGGTAATACATGATTTAATTAAAAGAGGTGGCCATTATTATTATGTTTTCTTTTAATGAGGGTCAGGTTCGTTTGGTCAGCTTATGAAATTGTATTTTTGTATTCATTTGGGTTATTCCCAATATCAAAAAGAAAGAAACTCTGTGATTGGGGCAAATACTTTTTCATGGCACTGTAAGTGGATCCCAACACATCCCCCGCTAATGTGATCTCGTGTCCATCTGAAATGCTTCCTGAAGACTTTCTAATGAATATAAAGCACAGAAAAGTCCCCAATTAGCGGGACAGCGAGGAGGTAAGGCGCCTTGGCGCACCACACAAACAAACTTATCTTGACAGGGTCTCTGGGCCGAAGGAGGTAGATGCAGCCCGTGGCGGAGAAGGCCCCAAAGAAAATGAATTACCTTCCTGACAAACGTCAAAGCCAATCACGGCGAGCATCGTCTGCCGTTCCCGCGCCCCAGATCCCCGCCGCCGCGTTTCATCTGCCGGTGTTAGTATGCACACGGGCCGGTGCGTCAGCCTCCAAATGTATTCATTTATTCAGAGCCCCTCGGAGAAATCACAGTGTCTTGTTGTCCTTTTTTTTTTTTTTTTTTTTTCCCTCCGCTGTCCAGATGGAATTTGCGTGAATAACATCAGTTTAGTGAGGCAGAAAATAAGTACAGGCTAGCACAGAGAAGGGGACTGGATTACACCCTCACACAACCCCCCCTCACCTCCACAAAAAAAAAAAAAAAAAAACAAGTGTCACCTTCGCATACTTCATTCTCACTGTCTGTCTCCCCTTTCTCCTCAGTTTCTTCTCTAGTGGCGTCGAAACTTGGCCGGGAGAGGGGGTCACAATTGTTTTAATATCCTCACAATTGGCAGGTGCAATTAAACCAAGCGTCACGATTCAAAGAGTGGAGGGAAAAAAAAAAGAAGAAGAAAGCACGTGCTCAACCGCGTAGGGAGAGCGGCCCGCTCCTCATTTATTCTCCCTTTGTTTTGCATCTATAACGGCTAATTGCATTAATATTTCAGATTCACCTGGAAAAGCACCAGACCCATCTTGGACGAGTAATTGAGATGAAAGTGAGGGGGAGAAAATGTGAATCAATATGTCCAGCTTCGATAAAGCCCAGGAGAAATTAAAATGACTTTAATCACACCAGTGGAGAGCCTTGATATCCATCCCCAACCAAAAAGAAAGAAATCAGCAGGCACTTTTTCCAAGAGACTGAGAGCTTGTTTTTACTTATTAGTGCTGAACTGAAAAGCTTCTATGTGGTGAGCTATACAGTTACTAAACTTTACCAATCAGACACTTTGCCTTGCAAAAGTATTCATACCCCTTGAGATTGTTCATGTTTTCTCACTTTAGAACCGCAAATTTAAAGTTTTTTACTAGAATTATGTGCCATAAACCAAACAACCTAGCATGCGATGGTAAAGGGAAATCACTTGGTTTACAAAAGTTTTCACAATTTAAAAGAAATAAAAAATAAAAAAAATCTCTAAAGTCCACCATTCCTTTCTTTAGAGCTCCATTTCATCTGATGAATAAAATCCAGTGAAACTAATTGCTTCCGGGAGCCAAAATCTAACTTTTTCACCGACATGCTTTACGTCACATTGTGCGTTTCACTCTAGAAACAGTGAAACACAGTAGTGGTGCCATGATGTTGGGAGGATGTTTAACTTCAGCAGAAAAAGGAAAGCTGCTCAACACTCAACGAGCCACAACACAGAGAGAAAACCTGGCAAAAAAAACAACAACAACCCACCTACGGATGAGTAAAGCTGGTAGATTGGCCAAGACTTGCAGCTGTAATTGCAGCAAAACGTTGTACCAAGTATTCCCAAATGGATTTTAAATTTTTCAAAATTTTATTTTGTTAAAAAAAAAAAAAAAAAAAAAATTAAACTGTGTATTATTTTCCTTCAACCCCAGTTGTGCACTACTTTATGAAGGTCTATCCCAAAAAATCCCAATGAAACACAACATTAGGTAAACTAGAGCGGTAAGTGAAACAGAACTTACTTCTCTCAGGACCGTACTGCCGTATCCTCTGTAAAGACCTCGAACACCCTATGCAGAAAACCCACAAACACAGTGAATTTGAAACCGTTTTATACCAACACGGCGCAGTACCCTGAACACCACGTTTCCATGCTGAAACATGGTGGTGGCTACATTAGCTGAAATGACTTAAAAAGCATTTACTTTACTTATTTCACATTTCTACATGCACTAACCAGCTAAAACATTAAAACCACATAACCTCCTCCTGTTGAATATCCACTGGAGGGAATCTTAGTGGCTCAGACTTATTCTAACACATTTTTCCGATACTCCCACAGGTTTGGATCCGAGAAGTTTGAATGCCAAGTAAACCCTTTGGTTTTATTGCCATGTTTCTTCTGCTATATCTCCTTACAACCAGACTCACTGTCTTCCCATGGGAAGCCATTGGCAGTCCAGGAGCGAACGTCGGAACGTCGGAGCTAGAAGAACCGAACAGATGGCAGTGCTGACAAAATAAATATGGTTTGCACACTTTACCTGTCACTGGTTTCCACTGCTCTGCTTACAGTACAACTTGCACAACTACTAATGATGGCAGTTCATTGCTTCTCCACTAATTTGTCCTCCTTGAGCCAAAGTCTTATTTTTTGCCAAAGTCTTATTTTTTTCCAGATTCAAAATTTGTGAAACTGGTGAGCGCAACAGAAATATTGCAAGTTAGAAACAAAACACAAAAAAGCATTATGATTCAGCTACCCGTTACCTCCTCTCTGAGTGTGGCCAGCAGCATGTTGTAGGTGGTGGATGAGGGAGAGGCCTGGGTTCTCTGCTTCACCACTTCTGTAGGCACCCGGATCAAACACGCCACCTGGGAACAAAAAGGAGTCCATCTCCGCTCAGTGAGTGTTGCTAGTTCACTTGTGTGAGAGAAAAAAACAAACATATATATATATATATATATATATATATATATATATATATATATATATATATATATATATATATATATTTAGCACCCTCTAGTCTAGAAATCATCACTGCAATATCTGTGTGTGCAATATCACAATCGCAAAGGACTGGATTTTATTTGTAGAGGGGCCCTGCAGGTTGTGGAATCCTACATTCATATTTTCCTGAGCTCCCTTCACAATTACTGGTGAACTTTTAATTAAAAAAAGTATTTTTGGAAGGCCTAAGATAAAGTCCTCTTTTCTTTGTAAACCAAGATCTTAAACAGAGTATTTTGTTAATTCAGTTAAAAATCCAAACTTTCACTTCAGTGGCATTTATTTGCGGGGAGGAAAACAGAAATCCAAGATATCATTGTTTTTAAGAAATCATTGGTACCACCATTTTTGACACAACTATCAGTTACTATAAGGAGAATTTCTTTATTTATACTTGATTTGAGTGTCTAGAAACTCTTAGCTCGTACTTCGAGCGTTCATGTTTCTCTAAGCTGCATAATATAAAACACCGCCATAATTCTTTTATCCCCTCTCAATAATGGAAAAGACAAATTGAGATGCTAATAAACTAAGGTAAGCTGTTCATCTTACCACAGTAAGATGAACAGCTTACCTTACTAATGACCTGAAACAGGTCATAACTAGCAAAACAGCTTTCCTGCTAAACTTGTACATGTCTACAAAATAATATTTGAAAAGAATAAAATGACTAAAAAGTCCGTCAACATGCACAGTTGATGGATTCCACAGCTGTCAACGGAGGTTTAAAAAAACCTCCTAATTTCACACCTGCAGAGCTGACAAGAACAGAGAGGACCCTTAATAATACAGCAACATAAAAAAAACTGTTTACATCACAACTGCTTGGAAACTCCTTTGTGTCTACTATCACAAACATAAATATGCAGGATTCCTTTAAAACGTGTGCTTTGGTCAAAGGAAAAGAACGCCGAATATTTCAGCAACAAATGGATTAGGAGTGAAGCAAAGGTTAAACATGGAGCTGCATAATGAAGAGAACTGCAGTATAACTGTTCTCTACAGTTTAGTCACATGAGATTCCTTGGATTTAACATTTGCTAAGACGTGGCATTTTAACTCAGCACAACATATTGCACAGTTATTGTTATATCACTGTACGACCTATGCATATCGTGAAGAACTGCCTGGACTGCAAAAAGTGATAGCCAATTATTTAAGTACAATGCATTCAGGCCCTCCTTGCATGTAGTTGGTAGCACTTGTTTAATGCAGCATAAACAAATCTTTACATGAGAAATAGGTGGTAAAGTCAGTTAGCAACTACCGCTACCTTGTTTTGATATGAAAATAGCAACTATAAGTAACAACATCATGAAGAGATTGAGGCAATCACTTAAATTATGTGAAAGGCAGTAGGGGCCCGTTTTGTCTTCTGAAATACCAGTAAATGCCAAATAAAAACGTGGTGGACTCTGCAAGAAAACTTAAAACAAGTCTTTATGTTTTTCAGTAGGGTAACGATCTCAAACACACGATTAAATCAACCCAAAAATGGAAAATCAACCTTCTTCCATTGCTACCTAGAGAGAACCTAAAGACAGTCTGCTAAGAAAGAAGAAATTTCTATGAACCTGTCTTTGAAATGTTGCTGGAGAAAATTAATAGCAATCCTACTGATAAAACCAGCAGTTTTCCATCCACTAAATCAATTTGCTCAATTAAAAGTTGGATCTTCTTAAATATTTCAGTGTGTGGTCATGCTGCTGCTTCACCAAGGAAGCCAATAAGTGTCAGCGGTGCTTTATTTTACCCTCCTGGTCTACATGACAACATGACATCTGACCATAATACGGCGTGTGAAGGGAGCGCTCGCATGTAGCAGCCAGACGAGCAACCGCTCCAGTTAAGAGTGCAACTTGGCTGGCCAACAAACAGCTACAAACAGGCGACACGACGCAGGTGCGGCGGCTGGCGCGTCTGCAGAAGGTCATCAGGCCGACCGTGTATCTGTGTCCAGAGAACATGCTCCTGTCAAACACGCTGATAGATTCGGACACGCGCTCGCACCTCGGTAACCGCGCGCTCTGCTCAAGTTCCAACCCATCCACCATATGTCAACAAAAATATGGACTGCCAACAGCAAGTGAAGATAGACATGAATATTTATGCCTCCTAAAGGCGGACAGGCAGGCGGGCGCAGCTGCCCACCTGGCAACTTGATTTCCCCATTTATCCTGCGTCGGCGTGGAAACGCCAGCTAACGGCGAGCGGTTCTTAACGGAGCGACTGCCGGAGCCGCCCTCCAGCCCTCCACCAGCCTCCCCCAGAGACCCCAGAGTGGCGCAGATGCCCGCTGGCTGGTCCCACCCTCGCCACGGTGGAGTCTGGTGAGGAGGGATGGAGGGCCCGATGAGATGAAAAGCGTCTTTTTCTTTACTCTCTGTTGCTCCTTCTCGTTTCAGCGGCACTGAGAGCGAAACATAAGGCTCTCTGGCCGTGAGGGAGAGGACAGTACCCCGACAGCTGTTGGAGGAATCATTTTAGACAGGCACTTATATTTCCTACCATTTTTTTTCTTCAGTCTGCCACGAAGGAAACCTTCAGAGCAAAAACACGGAGAGGCACCAGGAATGTTAGAGTCTTAGACACGGGAAATACAGGTTGACGATACGGATTTAGACTTTATCGTAATATTTTTGCGATACTGTTGTGATAACAATAAAAATGACGATAAAAAAACGATTTGTTGCTTTTTTTTTTTTTTTTGTAACTGTATGGATGCAAATGCATGGCACAGCATTCATAGAGGTACAAACACAAATACTGGTCTTGAAAAACATTCCCATTTGAAACAGAAAGTTAAAGAAGTGTGACTGAAGCTACACAAAGTGACTGCATTTAATCTAATTTTAGAATTTACTGATATTTGTTGATTATCTCGAGAAGCAAACAGTAGAGGAAAGAGTAAAATTAACACTTCAGATAATACTGTCAATGTTTTTAACAACATTCATTGAAATGTAGAGATATGTTATCTCGGTAACAAATTTTTTATGATAAATAATAAACGATATGAGAGATGCCCACCCCATACAGGATACATAAAGCTGAACAAGTAAAAATTTTGGCTGACTGAATAAAAACTTACTAACTACTAAGTTGGGCTAATTCTGTACTGACAGTACCTTGAAAACGTATTTGTACCTTTGAATCCTACTATATTTGCTACTATAGTTGCAGATCATCAATGTGTTTTATGTGGCAAACCAAGACAAAGTGGAGCATAACTATGGAGAGGAAATAAAAGGATACATGGTTTTGTTTTGTATATATTATTTGTTCTTCATCAATACAAACCTGTAAAGTATGACATGCATTCATATTCATCCCTATTTGCTCTTAATACGTAGAAAGTGACCTAATAGTAACTGTGCTCAATGTATTCTCAACAGTTTTAACAGAACTAATCAGCTCCACAAAAACTGCCTTGTGTGGCAGAAGACTGACAGTGCTGGCAGCATTATGCTAATGGAAAGTTGGTGACAGTTAATATGAAGATGAATGGAGCTCAAGACAGGGCCGTCGTGGATAAAAATCTGTTGACAGGACAAGTCTAGGTTGTGCACTTCACAATGCTGGACGTGATGGAAGAAGTGCAGTTACTAATGAAGGACAATGGATCTGAGTTTGTGTTAAAAAGGCTCAATCCAGACCTAGATACTATTGAGAATGTGTACTAAGATTTGCCGCTGATGTTCTCAGACAGCATCCATCTAAATATTTAAATCTCTCGAGCCATTTGACAGACTTAAAGCAGAGAAATGAGGTTCTGTGCTACAGTTTTCTACCTTGTGTAGGTCTTTAACATAAAATCTCAATAAAATACATTGGGTTTTCTGGGTACAATGTGACAAAAATGTAAAAAAAAAAAAAATAATAATAATAATAATTAAAAGCCTGTGAATCCTTTCTAAAGCGCTGCAGAATTGGCCTTTATAGCATCAGTCTTTCTGCAAAGCTGTGGAGATTCTCGCCCATTAATTTGGTACACAGTGAGAAGATAAACCTTCATTTCTGCACTTAAATGAGCTCAAAGAGCCTCTGTGAAGAGTTATGTGCAGTTACCTATTAATATTTGTTCATGAGCATTAAAGTGGTTAAGGTGCAAGTTAAAACGTGGAGCAACACTGCCACCAAGGGGCGGAACTAGGACCTGTGTGGCTTCATCGTCACTGTAGGCTAAAATCCAAGTGTTAAATCTCGTTTGTGGTCAAGTTAGCATCTGTAAAACAATCCGCATCATGTTCCCCCAAACCAATTCTCTGAGAAGGCACATAATAAGACCAGTGCACAAAGAGAAAGTGGCTATGACAAGTAATTACTGATGTAATTGTCCAAGGGACTTGGGCATTAAATATGAGTCTCTCTTGTTTCTGGAGCAGGTAACAAAGAATGAGGCAAAAAAATTAGTCCTAATGCATTAGAGACACTGTTTATTTGGCTGGGAGTTGTTCTGGGCGGTGAGGAGGAGGAGGAGGCTGCAGCTGTATTCTTTTTTTATTATTATTATTTTAAACATGCAAATGGTAAAATAGAGATGGTGATGGTGATGGTGAGATACACAAAAATCTAGCATGGCATGTATGTCTTGATTCATGTCAATCTCAGCATTTTCCTGTAATCGTTTTAGTTCTGTCGGGAATCCACCACTAGTTTGTTAAATAATGGGGGCTAAGCGACTCTAATATCAGGCAAAAGAATATATAATTTGAAACAAGATAAGTATACAATTTAAACATTAAGCAACAAATATGTGCAATTTATTTACAAAACGTGCAAATAACTCTCACCATTCAATTGTAATACTGTCTCATTAAGCAGCGTCCCATAGTTTCCTGTCGTCTGTCAACTTTTCCCATCAAATGAATGAGACCAACACTGCTCCATTCTTTTTTTTTTTTTCTAATTACACCAAAGCCCTCTCAAACCCTACTCTAACCACAAAATGTTATTGGTTTACCTGTACTAAATATAAACAGCAGACCAACTATTAATATACATTTATTTAACTATTAAATGCATTGAGACACTCCTGACAATCAATACAAAGCAGGAAGTATGGAGTCACGAAGTAAATTGGCACGATTAAATTCTGATGGTAGCTTTACATTTATTTACTTATGTAAGATTTTAAGATTTACTTTTGGCATTTCTGGCCCTCCGCAGAAAGCTTCTTGCCACCGTCTGTCTTTAACTTGCAGGTGTTGAACTGCCTGGTGTTTTCTACCGACCGGCGCTGGCTAACTGCTAGCTGAGCAGGTGTCTGTCAGTCGTGTGCGAAACCTCTGTAAGGAAAGGGAAATTAGCAGTCTCGAAGCACGTTAACAGCATCACCAGTGAATCGATCAACAGAATGAATTATTGCATTTCTCCATCCTCTCCTCCTTCACTCCATCCCTCTTTAACTACTGGCACGCATCAGGACACAGTCAGTCAGGATCAGGATTGCCATCTGGCTCCAGATCAGAAACGCGCACGCAAGCTGAAAGCTGAGATGAGATTGAACTACTCCAATTAAGTTTCAATTAAAAGATTAATTCCAAACCCCTGATGTCACAAGTTTAAAAAAAAAAAAAATTAAAACGTCTAAAAACTGACTGCAGCACCCTAGGGTGACGATGAGGGAAGAAGGCGAGAGGAGAGGGGGAAAACGTTGTGAAGTAAAACGGGATAATGCGAGGACATAGCGAGTCTCCAACTCTGAAACAACAGCCAATAAATCACAGAGCGAGGAGCTGCTCAAAGGCAATGCATGGATTATTTCTCAGTGCCAAGTTAAGTGGTTGCCACTTTGTCCCCCCACCCTTAAAAAAAACGAAAAAAAACCCTCCTCCTTCGTGCTCCCTCCTTCTCACTGTCCCCTATCTTGTCATGTCACACTGTATTTTGCTGAACATCCTCCCGTCGACATGCGGCGGCGAAGGGAGGGGGTTGCAGATGCGAGAAAAGCCCTGCTGCCTGGCCTTGACAAATGAGCTTTCAGGGCAGACGTCGAGCGAATGGGAATGAAGATAAATCTGATCTAATGGCTAGATAACAGCCTGCGAGAGCCTGACAGACGCCATCAGCTTACACATTCTTTACAGGAGCGTCCCACATCTGCAGCCGCGCGAACACCAGGACACTTCTGGAAGGAGAAGACGGAGGGGGAGGGGGGAGGACTTTCTCTCGCCGTCTCGACCACCGCCACTTTCTTCCTTCAGAAGCAGGACTTCTGACCGTCCTTTTCTCTAACCTGTTTCCTTCTGCTCTGCTTAGAAGTCATGTCTTAGAGGTTAATAAAGAAATAGGATTAGTTTTTCCGTTTCCTCTTTTTTTGTTGTTGTTTTTAAAGAAGCTATCCAGAGGTGGATTTTATTCTATTCACAAATGAACATTGATACTAGAAATGCAGTGGGGTGCTGAAGTGTGGGTTATACCTGCAGGATCTCACACAGGTTTAAAAAGTAAGCTAAAGAAAATTACTTCACATTCTTTTCTGTGTACTTGATACAATGACATCACAAGAGGTTGGTGATTACAAAGGCATTGGTAAACATTAGCAAAAAATAAACTTTCTAAAACATTTGTGTATCAAGGTGGGATTTTTTTATTATTATTATTTCTGTGACATCTAAGGGACTATCAATCTAAACATTTAAATACATTAAAAACTAATCGGAGTAGCAAAGGCAGACATACATTACAGTTTGGTACATACTCTTTGTGCCACACTCAATAGTCCAATAAGTTCGAAAAGTTCATATTTCTTATTTTTTTTGGATGCAATATCTGGCACATTAATTACTTCATCATGTTGTTTGTGTCGATATTTATTGCCAATTTTGGCAGGATGCGTCCTCCATAATGACACGTTTGGTCAAAATGTTAGCATAAGATAATAAAAACATGCTTAAATTACTTTGGAGTTGCTTTGATAACTTTAAAGTGAACAAGTTGTATCTGATTTTTCGGTACAAAGATTTTCTGAATGAATACATTCATTGTTGCCCTCTTACTACTGACTTATTACAATACTGCCATTACCGTTCACCTCCATCTTAAAACAAAAGTCAACAAATCAGTAGTCACTTTAAAGTTAGATTTAAAGCTGCTAATTATTAAAATCCCGTTCACTGGATCCCACAATGACTTTAATGTCTGAGTGACTCAAGTTTTTCCATCTTTACTTCCCGTAATCTGTCATTTACAGATTACGGGAAAACAAACAAGCACATAGTAAACAAGTAGTAAAAATCCATCCATTTGTTTAATACCTACTTAATTTTTTATCAATAGACCTAGGCTGCAACTCGGTTCATTTTAGCACTAAAATGCATCAACAACTTCCTCTTTAATTATCCGACTCATTTTAAATGTGTTTACGAGTCATTAAGGCACTAGACCCAAACGATCCATTTCAAACGCTTTCACCACTTTGCAAGACTTAAGGGGGGGAAAAAACACAACTTTTGATTAAAATTCTTTACCAATGACTGAGGAAAGGCAGAATAATAAATGGCTGATGTTGCATCACTGCGCAGGTGTTAAGGCTCTTTTTTTTTTTTTTTTTTTTTAACTCAGGGCAATGCTGGGGTTGAGCCTTTCATGGATAAGCCTGCAGCTTAGACTCTCAAGTCGAAGTCAGTTGCCAGAATTCAGTGGGATAGCGTCCATGCTCTGTAGCTTTGTGCCTTTGATGTGAATAAATCCAACCTTGAGGTTATAGGCGATGGCGACCTCTGCCTCACCTTTCACATTCATCTCACCCGTGACCCGGGCAGAAGCGGGCAAGTTTCACCGTCTGTTAACTGCTCCACTCCTGCAGCACTCTGCAGCTGATCAGGACGAAAGTTAGAGGTTGTAGTCAGACAGTGGCATGTTGTTACCCTCTGGACTGGGTGGATCGGAGTGTACGTCACGCTATGATAAACCTGATTAAAGAAAAATACCACAGTTTCACGCAATGACTTTAAAGCCTGTATTGTTTTTAACTAAAACAGAAAAACAACAATTATTCCTACCATTCGATTTTGACCGATTCAAATGCAAAAGTAAGTGAGCTAAGTATTTTCTTGAGGTTGTATGAGAGAGGTAGTAGCTGTGTTTGTGAATCCAACGGGTCGGTGCATTTATGGACCTAAAACTGTTGGAGTGAGTTCTTCAGTTTGATGAAGTTAATGAACAGCAAAATAAAAAAATTGATTTTTCTGAATCTCTTATTCGAACAATGTCAACTAACCTTAGCATTGTAGCTAATTAAGCAACTGGAGTAAGTCCATATTAGTCAACATGCTAGTGATAGGCCACCTGCTATTGATCTTATTACAGCTAACCTTAGCATTTCAGTTAATTAGCTAATTCGCTGCTGTTTGCATAGAACATGGAAATCAACGTACTACTGACAGCATTTTATCTAACCTTAGTATTTTAGCTCAACCTATATGCTAATGTTTGCATACTAAATGGAGTAAGTCAATGATAGTCAGCATGCTAGTAAAAGCCCACATATTACTGATGTAATTTAGCTAAATTTACTAAATTAGAAAATTTACTAATATTGCTATCTATCACATTTTGTTGTTGTTTTAGTTTTTATTCATACTTGATACATTGCCCTGTTAAATTCAGTCATTTTCTAAAGCTTACTGTCCAAAGTGTCATAGCTTGTAATATTCGTAAATAGTCAAACTGTAAAAAACATGACTTTTTCCACCAGCTGACCAGCAGGAGGCAGCAACAAGTGGGAGAGGGGCAGCACTCACTCTACACTCCAAGAGTCTACGAAAGCTCAATTTACTACGCCATAGTCATTTTCAGTTCCATATTATTTTTTCCTGCGTTTGTTGAAAAGAAAAAATGGCCGACTTCACGGTCTGTTAGACTCCAACCATCAAGCGATAACGTTGATTAAATGAAAATTCAATAGGAGACGATCCTGAGGGCAGCTACGCCAGGACTAGGCTATGGATTCTGTCACAGGATGTAGCCTTTTATCTCAGTCAGTAACTTCTTCAGCTTACAGTTAAAGGTTAATGGAAACAAAGTCATGAAAAACTGAGACCAATGGGGAATTACTCATAAAACATAGCTAGTGTTGTGGTTTGTTGCACAGGAAGCCAGAGTCTACATTTGTGGGCCTGTATGTCATTGTTTTTAATCATTTGGATGTCCAGCTCCCAAATATGCACACCAGAGTGTGTTTTTTTATAGACAATTTCACTTTGGCAAGCATTTCTAAAAATCCTGCATGCTGACAGAAAGTGCAAGAGCCTAATATGTCTTCCACCAATAGAAACAGCATGGCGGGCAGGTTTTTTTTTCTTTTTTCTTTTTAGTGGGTTTGAACTTGCAGCTTTTTAAAACCTTGGTTCTCAGAGACAGAGTGAGCATCCCCCCATTGGGAATCATTCCATGCCATGAACATGCAAAACTTGGCTAAATTACATCTATCCAAAAGCTATGAATACTGAAGACCAAAACAGCCCGGGTTGCAGCCCCCCCATCCCTGTACCCCCCTTCATGCCAATCTGAATACCAGCGGCCCACATATGGCTTGAGCGACGGGGCTCGCTTCGAGCAACTGGGAGAGGAGGGGCTGAGGAAATTGCACCGCTCCTCGTAGGTTCTCGAGCCTAAATTCCCCAGACTAAATTGGCTGGGTTACTTCTCTGGGAAAGCAGATGAGTGAATCGGCGGTAATGAGATCTTATTTACGCAGCTGGTAGGGAAAACACCGGAACAGTCCTGAGGAAGCCCCCTTAACTCGCCCAGCTGGACCCTGGAGGCCCACAGCCAAAAAAAACCCCACTTCCAGCCTTCTCCTCCCCCCCGTTCAATAAGAAGCCTGTGAAATGTAAAAGGCAGTAACATTAGCACGCATGCCAGCGGTGTTCATCTGGGATATACAGTGGTGGGAAAGAAGCGGCGAGGGCAGGAAGACGGAGGAGCAATAACAAGAGCGACAGCTGGCCTTCTGAAGATGGAAGGCAAATAAAAACAAGCTAAAGTGAGCACGGTTAAGGAGAAATCCACACCGGAGGAGGCAAAAAGGCAGGGAGAAGGAGGGATGGCGAGACTTACTATTTCTCCCAGGGAGGCGGCCAGCATGTGACTGACAGGTGCCGTGCGCGGCGCTGCGAAAGCTCCGCTGTCGCCGAGGAGGGACTTGGTGCACTCGTAGGTGACAAAGAACGCAGCGGCTGAAACCAAGCAGAACCGCAGTCGTTTAGGGTCCATTAGTCAACCAGCATACAGCAATTAATATTCCTTGCCGTCACTGACAGTGGGGAGACGCCGAGGTGTGCGTCTCTGCATTTACAACAACACATCTTAACGCCCAGGATATGATACGCGTCTTATGTGGACTGACTTTCAATTTTAGTTTGTATTTTTTTTCCACAGACCCACCGGCTGAATAAATCTATCCTGTAGGTATAAGAAATGAAAAGAAAAAAAAAAGAGGGAAAAACTCCCATATCTATTTTTTCTTGTCAGTCTCTGCCTCATTAACAACTGGGAAAGGCCTGAGCTTAATCATATCAACTCATTAAAAAGAAAATTTATTCAGCTGTTGCCTGGATGGCATATTGATCATCAATTACCGCTGCTTCCACTCCCACATTACAGCCACCTCATGAAAGCAGTCTTAATATATTGTTACTTGGAAATATTTTGCAGGAATAATTACAACTAAAGTCTATGTGGAAATATTAGAGTTTAGGCATTTATAATTTGCCTAAAAGTTGCCAGATTTTTAATTAAAGGAGTATTCATACCCAATCCTCTCGTTTTCTAGTTACAAACTTCAGGGTGTTTTGAGGGTGTTTTAGGCGACACACAAAAAAACAAAGTAAGATGTAACTGTAAAGCAGAGTGGCAAATATGAACATAGTTTGGTTTAGGAAATCAAATAAGTTTTCAAATTCGACCAAATGACCAGTTTAAAGAGCCTTTTTTCTGCTAACATGTTTCTTTCACTGACCTTCAGCTTAAAGCTCTTCAGAAAGAGGATTTTACCTACCAAAAGCCAATGAAAGCTTATTTGTAGCTCCCCTTTCATTCACATTGTAGACTAGTTTAAAAGCTGCATGCAAAACATAATGCATATGTGCACAAACAATTTAAGAAAATGCCTCTTCTTAAATTAGAAAGCACTCATTTCTGCTGTGCACTGGTAGAATATCTGAAAGGTGAGAAAATTATAGCATCGTGTTTTTTATTCATATTATTATCTCACATTAACATAAATTCATAATGCAGCATTAATGCCCTTTCTTACTACACATCAGCAGCTGTAGCTTTGATTCATTTACATGCAAATAGTTTTGGTTCTTACAATAGATTTCCAAGTTCCAAATCTGTAACGTCTTACCATTGGGGAAGGATCCGACTGCGGCAGACGGCACCCCGGCGTAGATTCCCCTGAAGCCCCCCGCTTTGTGGAAGCCCTGCTGACTCTGCAGTCTGGTCTTAATGGTGTCTAATGGGAACAGGGTCAGATCCACACACATCCCGGCGCAGCCTCCTGCCTAAAGACAGGCATCTTTTGAGATTCAATTTTTTTATTTTTTTTAAAGCACACACTAGAACACTTTTTTTATCCTACTGCAACTGCATATATTTCATCCTATCTTCATATTAAACGAGTAGTTTTTCTTCATGAAAACGTGTGCTTTACACAGTTAAGAGAGAATACGTAAAAGTGTTTGTTTTGTAAGACTGTCACGTTTAAGAATTGTGTTCTTTGGCAGCTGCTTCACAATATTCAGTCTATCTCTTTTAAACACGACTCAGTGAAAAAGAAAAAAAAAGCATAAAAGCGTCCGTCTTACCACCAGAGACGCGACGAACTGTCGTCTCTCCATTTTCCCTTCACTCGGCTCTATTAACACTCAACCTCTATGTAAATTTACGACTACAGCGCATGTTTATCACTTCACTGAAACCAAAACATGCCGGTCAAGGACGCAGCCATATTGGCTAGTTTACTTCCGCATGACGTCATGACGCTGCACTGTTCTCAATGCCTGATGGGAAATTGTGTTTTGTTTTGTTTTTTTGGTCAAGGAATTAGCTTGAATACCAGGTGTGCGTGTTCTTCAGAGAGGTACGCTTTCTCCTGCACCGTAGACTTCAAATTCACCGTACACGACCCACGTGAGTTATAACGTGCTGTGATAAAATAAACACAGCAGACTTTACTAAATTATTTACATTTTCCACATTTGTCATATTACAATGACAAAACTCGACCTACCATCCTAATTTAGAGTTTTCTTGAATATCAGGACGACTTATTGGGCAAAAACAAACCTTTTTGTGGTTTTCTTTTAGTATTTTTATTATTATTATTATGTTTAATCCATTACTTGTTTAAGGCTGCAGTTTAATTTTGTGATCGTTGTAGCCAAGTTTTATTTTGTAAGACTTTGATTGGGTTATGGATCTGTGCAACTGTTGTTTGACTTCACTGGTAAAGTAGTTTTGTTTGTATGTACTGCAGCCAACCATAGCTGAGGTCCAAACTCTGTAATAATGACATGTTGTTGATCTGAAAGTTTGACAGGTTGGAGCGAAAACCTTTATTTTACCTTTATTCAAGGCGAAGCGAACTTGGATAACCCAGATGAGAAATTGACGGCCAGCCTGAGAATCTGATGAAGTTGATTGATCTGATGTTGGGATGCCCTCACACTGAGCTTGCTGTCAGTCTTTCTGTCAACCTTGTTATGTTTACAAGTCTTCTGTGTGAGGGTCAAGGAGAGGATGAGCGTTCTGCTAAGTTCAAACTCTTACATCTTCTTCTAAAAGTTATTTCACGACATAAAAAGAAATTCCAAACCATAACCCAATGTAGTCATTTAATTGTAGAACTATTTATTCACCAGTTTCGATTCCAGTACTTACCAGACTGTACCGTGGAACTTTAATGGACCATAGTTACTTTCATTGAACTTTCCAGAACTTCTTGAAATCTGTAACTTTCATTGTAATCTATCGCTACTTTCCTGGAACCTACCAGGTAGGAAATAACAGGTACTTTCCACAAGCTTTGATGTTACTTTCTAGAACTTACAAGACACTTTCAGGAACTTAGCAGATATTTTTCTAGGACTTACATGGTTATACGTAGTACAGAACTCAGAGCTTTCATGAGAACTTGCCGGTTACTTTTCCTGAAACCAAGATATTATTTCCTATAACTCAGTGGTTACTTTCTAAAACTGATCAAATATCTTTTGGGATTTAACCTGCTGCTTTCCTATAACTCTTTTGGTTACTTTCTTAAAACTTAAATAGTTTTCCTGAAAAGCAAAAGTAACTGTACTGTATACTTTTCCAGGTATTTTTCCAAGATTATTTTAATAAAACATTCCAAGAACTTATACGAAGCTTACATACTTTTGTTTTGTATGTAAGCTTTCATTCATACTTTCATTCTGTCCAGAACACACCAAGTATTAATCTGGAACTTCCCAGATACTTTCATTTAATTTTTATTGACTTTTTATTGATTATGTCTTTCTCAGAAGTTTGATACTTTCCCTGAAGTCGAAGATTAAATTTCAGAATCAGGTACTATCCAGAACGTACTAGATAATTTTCTGCTAAGCTACTGAAATTTAACAGGTGATTTTCTAGATCTTTTACAGAAATTACAGTCACGTCACATAACGTACTGGTTACCTTCTTGGATCTTACCAGGACAGTTTACTGAATGTAATTAGCTTCTTTTCTGGACTTACAACCCCCTTTCCACTGCTTGGAGCACCAGCACTGAGGAAAATACAACTTTTTTTTAATGTAGCCCATGGTAAATGCAAAAGCTCAAAACTCTGCAAAGGTAAGGAGAGAGTAAACTGTATGATGTGTACCTGTGTCCTACCTTCAGTCTACTCTCTAGTCTCGGCCCCACTTTACGGCCTCGCACTCGTTCACTGCGCCTCTCCCCAGTGTTCTCTGTGAGTGATCCAGCTCAGGTGAGAGTGTTCTTTTTCTGGTGACGAGCCGACGGCGTTATTTATGGGCTCCTGTCTCGCATCCAGTGCCTCCTATTAGGGAAGAGCAGGCGAGGGAACGCCACCCCCTTTATTCAGCTCGGACCCAGTAGTGTCTGGGCCGAGTGCGCCCAGTTAGGAGCTCGGTGCTCGTCATCCATCTTGTTGAAGCGGGCCTCAGAGGAAAGCCTGTTGGATGAGAGCCTCAGCTGGATTGGGACCAGGCTGCTATCGCTGCTATCGCTGCTGTTGCAATCGTTATTGGGCCTGAGGACAGTGGTAGCATTGCCCCTTGTGCTTTTGTTGTCATGATGCAGTGAATTTTACTCCTGTTTTTTACTTTTATGAGCAGAATGTTTTCATTTACCTGTCGCTTTTATGAGATATATGCCCCAAGGGGGTGCTGTGGTGGCACAGGGGTTAAGCACAACCCACATAAGGAGGCCTTGGTCCTCAATGCGGCCGTCGTAGGTTCAATTCCTGGCCTGGCGAACTTTGCAACGTGTCCTACATATCAATTCATTATCACATAAAGGCCACTAGAGTCAATAAAACCTTTAAAAATATATATATATTCCCTAAGAGATAGCTTTTATTTTCCCTCAACTTAGTCAATACAGTACATTAATCATATATTTTTTTAGCATAATTGCAAAGAGATCACTTTGCCTCCATGGTTATTTTTATCATTAGTGTTCAAAATGTAGTGACGTCACCTAGAACAGTATCTGAATGTGATGTTAAATATAATATGTCACAATGTTTGCAATAGGACTGCCCTTTCACGGTTGCATTACAATAAATCTTATATGTATTCAAGAGAAGACATAAAGTGCCATAATGCCATAAAGATAGGTGATGATCACATTTTATGCAGTTGTCAATAAAAAGTTTTATATCTCTTGAGTAGAGCTATGAGTTTTTTTTTTATCATTCATCGTTTATCATGACAAATTTCTCATTATGACAAGACTTTTAATTGATCAGTGTCATAATATATTCCAGTTAATGGTGTTTTTTTTAAACAAATCCCTCAAATTTCCACATCATCAGGTTTGGTCTTTTCACTTTTATCCCCTCAATTTGTTCATTGATAGCATCAATAAAGATAAATACATTTGAAAATATGATTAAGTGTAATTATCGTGGGGAGTCTAGTGATACACATCGCTCTTGATTACATGAGTAGTGTCTTAAAGAAGACACTCCTCAGTCTTCCTCCCATTACAAATGGGTACATTTTTCAAGAGCTGTTTGTGGGGCAGCTGCACAGCTGTACATTTATCTAAAAAATCCCCCGACATAGTCAGTAGTTCTTATCATTATTTTTATCGTCACCACAGTAGAACCACAAAATATTTAGTCCATGTCGCCTAGAAGAAATCTAAAACTGTGCACACAACCCTCATGGTGGCACATGGTGGTGGCAGCATCATACTATTCTTCAATAGGGAAGTTGAAACGTAAAACTCTTTCACATAAACTCTCCATTTAGTCTGTTCAAGCCTGAGCTGTTTTCCAAAGAACGGGGAGGGGAAAACACTCAGTCTCCCAGCGTGCAAAGCTTAGAGGAGACACATAACCAACAGACTTGCATTATCCTCCGATATTAATGTTCGAAAACCTAAAGAAATATGTGGAGTGAATTCTTTTCCTGGGCACTGTTATTTCACCTGTGTCTTTAAGAAAGCCATGAGCCTGAGAGCAGTTTACAGCTAAGTTCAAGAAGAAGTCAGCGCTGGAGCAAAAAATGACTCTGAACCAGCATGCTCCCTGACTCTCTCTGCTCAAAAACTCGGCGTGCAGAACCTGAGTTTACCCACGGATGTGTACGCAGAAGACGGTCAGGCGGGAGTGCGAGTTACCCCTTGGCGCAGAGGTCAATGAGAAGCACCCAGAGCCTGGGCAGATTTGCAGGGAGCACCATTGATCTTGACCCACTCGGAGTATGATCTCAGAGATAAAAGGCGGGAGATGAGTGGGTGAACTTATTCACTGTCAGCCACGAGTCAGCAAAGGGCAATTCTAGCCTGCAGGCTGCCTTTGAAACACTGAAGGGCAAAAAGCGCAGAGGATTAAGCTGCGAGGTGGGAAGGGAGAGTTATGCAAACAGCTGTAAGTTTTTTTTTTTTTTTTTATCCCAGTCAATAGCTGTTGGTTTATATCTCCTTAAGAGCATGTGGATGTGACAGCCAGAGTGAACCCAGAGTCAAAAGGTTATTCTGAGTTTCACAGGTGAGGGGGCGTTCAGAGTTCCGCCAAAGTTTTTCTGTTTTTTTTTTTTTAATTTATTTTATTTATTTATTTTTGCTCAAATGTGGTATCTTGTTGTTTATTTAAATTCATTTTAATCTCCTCCCCCGCCACCCCCTCAAAAAATAAAAAAAACCTGCTTGCTTCTCTCTGACGAATCTGCAACTGTCTTTTTCTGCCTTCCTCTTGTTTGAGGAGGCGCCATCTGTATATTGGTCATTATCTTGTGAGCGGAGAGGAGCACCCGTCTGGACCCTGACACCGGGATTTTTATTCATGAGACAGGACGGCGGAGCTGGGTGGTAAACCTCGGGCGAAACATAGCTCCTGCTCATTAGCCAGAATAACATTTGCATCATTAGGACACTTCAACAAAGGAGCGAGCGGCGACTAAGCACCTTTCATAGAACTCTTTGTTTTTTACCCCCAGGATGAAAGGGCTACAAGAGTCAGTGACAGGACAATGTGGGTGAGGATTGGTGGTGGGTAGAAGAGGGAGGCGGTGGTGCCCTAAACCGAGAGGAGAAAGGTTAAAGAGAAAGTGAAGCATAAAAGAACACTCATTATAAATTCACTGAATCGACAAGCTGTCACGCTTGCCGTCTGTGTTGCATCCAAGCCTTCGCCGCAGCATTTAGTCACCAAACTTTGCTCTCTCCTTCTCCTCCTCCTTCTCTTCACCTCATGGGTTGCGGCCCGGCTCTCAGGACTGACCTCCCGCGAGCCTTGCAAAGCCATGTCATCATCCCGTCTTTCTCCTCTGTTTTCAGTGAAATATGAGCCGCCTGCAGCAAATTGATCCCACGCCAGGCTCCCACTTAAAGCTAGATATATCACAGAGAAGACGAAGCACTTCTCAGGCCTTGTGCTGTGCAGCGGCGGCGGCCGCTGCACCTCCCGCACGGCTTCCCTCGGTGACATTGATCGCCGCGATCAATTTCGACATGATACACACCCGTAGATCTGCACTGCTGTTGTCATTGTGTCAGTATGCCGGAGCAGGTGAGATGAGCGGTGGGCTGTCTGTCACGCACACCCTGAACTGTGATGACCTTCGATTGGACAGGAGGCTTGTAATCACCACTGTGTTATAGCTGTCCAGTGGCCACAATAGAGGCGTCACCTCTTAGTGTCGCTCTCCGCGAAGAAGATCAGAGAAGATTTTAGCGCTAGCAAGAAAAAAATTAATAAAAATTGCTGTTTTTTTCTATGCTAAGTTACTGTACTGGTTTATTTATGTGTAGGAATCATATGGCATCTTTCATTCAAGCAAGTTGGAAACTGAAGTCCTTCAAAAAAAAAAATTGCATGAGCTAAACGATTCAATTAAGATCCATGATTTAAAATAAGTATTCCAAGGTTTTTTGACACCATTAACTTATGCAGCATCGCCTGTCCTCCCACATCTGTCGTGAGGAACATTTTCTAAGCTGTTATCTTATTGATAAGTAATAACTGTCAAGTCACTTAGTTCTTGGCTTTGAAAGTGAGCTGTATAATATGTAAGAATCAGGATCTTAATTTTTTATTTATTTTTTGTAAAAGTAAAGGGAAGCAAGGCCAGAGTTGTTAAAAGTTGGACTAATACCTGCTTTGATGTCATTTCTGGTCAGTCTCCTAACTTCAGAAAGTCTTTTAGGGTGATGCTGGTGGCTGGACCGAGAGGAGCTGAGACCAAAGCAGATTTCTGCCGTCTTAAAACCACATTATTACTAAAAGAAAAGATTGCATTTTGTGCAAACATTGCTTGTGGACTTTCGGATCCTTATCACATTTGCATTTGGGGTTTCTCAAAACAGAAGCCAATGACCCAGGAAATGGAGGTACGAAGTGATGCGCCATTGTTGATCTTCCTCTGTGACAACTCATACAAAAGTAAATTGACAAAGTAAAGTACAAAAGGAATTCAACTGTATTGACTTTTTACACCATCTTATTTTGCATATGCATCTTTACATTACTGTATTCAGAAGATCAAAGCTGGTGCTCCACCTCCTACCTTCATTTACAGTGTAAAAAATGTAATTAGGTTCAGTGTGAATAGCTGCCCAGTTCATAAAAGAGGCATAGTGCAACTACTGGTTCAACTAATCTGGATTTCAAATACAGTAAAAGACTAACAGTGCTATCTGCTTTTAAAAAAACCCAACAACCTCCATCTCTTTTAAGAAATTCAAAACAAAAGATGCATGTGTGATCAAAACAGTACGTGACCCAGGAAGCAAACTTTGGGAACTCCAAAATAAAAGTTTCTCAACTACGCAAGGTTCAAGACTGATGCAACTTTTTATGCATGTCTTACACGTGTTCAAATGATCAAAAACCCACAACTACCTATTTTAAAGATGATATACTAAAATATCATGTCATTTTTATACGTTAAATGCTTCTCTTCGCCTCTGTGGTTCAAAATGATTAGAACTAAAAGCTCTACCGTCTTTCTTTTCGCCGGTGGTTGTTCTGCAGTCATTAAAATGAAGTCGGTCCAGATTAAGCTGCTTTCAAACAGGGTTTCATAAGAGGAGCTTTAAAGATTTAAGAAAAAAAAAGGCATATTGTATGATTCACAAGAACTAAGCGAAAATATTACGAGACATACTGAACTTTAAAATGCAATACTGCTTTTTTTTTTTTTTTTTTTTCATGCCATTAAAAGTCCTGTGCAGGTCAAGGTGCAAACACATTGATTCGTATACTATGACACGTCTCACTGCGTGGGCCTAGCAGTGGGGTAGACGGTTAAACTGATCAGGTCCTACACGAATAGAAGATCTCGGCTTTAATGTGACTCATATGGACAATGAAATCAGAAATGTGTGTTTAGGGGCTCGTTAAAAAAATGTGCAACACCATGAAGACCCCAGTGCAACTCTCTGGACTGAAAACTTATCAGAAACGTTTCGGGAAGATTTCACACAGCCGACCAAGGTGATCTTTTTGTATTCTCTTTTTATTTCATCTCTCTGTTTGTAGATTTGCTTTAAATGTCAACCATCCATCAGCTGGTTGTCATTTGGGGTGGACAGCCGTGAAATTCTGCTGACTTTCTTTTCCTGTAATGTGACCTTTTCCCTGGCATATTCATCAGATTGGAAGCCATTTCTTTGCTGCCCAAGTGTACGTGTCACACTGTCACTCTTGATTTCTTCTTTCAGGGCTAACTTTTTTTTTGTTTGTTTTCCGTGACCAGAATTGTTTTTATTTTTTTTCTGGTTTCTGTATTTTCTTGGACTTATTTCTGCTCTACTAAAAGTTTGCCTCCCGCTTATATCCTTAGAGTGCGGTCGTCTGTGCCTTCTCTTTACTTTTGTTCTGCGTTATTTATTTTTTTCTTCATCGGCAACCGTGTGTGTCCTGCGCTGTGTCTTTCAAAAGTTAATACCTCTTCAAGTTTTCCACTTTTCATTACTTTACCGCCACAAACTTGAGGTTTTTTTTTTCTTTTTTTTAATTGGGATTTTATCTGATCGGCCAATAAATAGTTCAGCATTCCACAATTAGCTATGGCCTTCCTGCATTCATCTTGGTTTTTGAACAAAATCCAGTTACCTTTAGTTTGCAAAATGAAACATTAATTTCTCACCCTTTGTCCGTTTCCTGACCTTTTTACATCTGCGATAACAAGCCAACTATATCGCCTACAAATCAAATAATTAATGTCCTCTTTATCTTCATTTCAGTGCACTCAAATGTTACCTTGCCTTGCTGACACATTAGCCTAAGATTGCCAATTCTTGTATTGTGTTTTGTGAGCTTGTTAGCATTTAGCCCCCAAAAATGACTGTTGCACTTTAAATGTCCTCACAGTCCCAAAAGGCAACAGAGACACTGGGCTGAGGACTTTTATGAGAAGTGTAAATTTTGACCTTTTATCTCACGGTATGCAGGTTCTCCTAGTATTTCCTTTTGTGAGCATTATTTGTTATAAAATGTCACTTTTTAAATACAGGAGGTTACAGAGAAACTCCTGAAGCTGTTGCTATGGAATGTGGTGTACAAAAGGAAACAACTGGCCTAAAATAACCTTTTAGAGAGGCATGACACGTGTGAAAGAAAGTATCTTGTCTGGTTTATTCCTCTTCTGCAACCTGGTTGTCGATGTAGTTAAGACATATTCAGCGTAGCATAAAAAGATAGGTATGAAGGCAAAGTTAAAGCTCTTTGGATTTCGGTTAAAATATCGAGGATTTAAAAGTCACTAAAGAAAGTTGATATGTGTTGATCGTTGTTTTGTGTTTTATCAAAAACTTAAGATTTGTAGAGAACTTTACTTGTGAGCTGTTAATCCTTGAAACAAGATAATCGTTTTGGTTCTGCTGCTATTTAAAAGCTGCCATCAAAACAATCAGCCATTGGTAAATCAATATAGCTAGATGGATTCAAAGATTAATTTGCCCCCAATTTATTAGATCTACTCTGATCACACACTTTTTGTGGTTGTTCAAGGTTCTGGCATAGATATATGGCAGGATATTCGACTGCTCCACTTGTAGGAATTGTCAGCTAATTTATGTTGTTTGGCCTTCTCACACAGACCCGGCCTTTTAAACGATATCCATATAATTTCACTGAAGTCAAAGTAATTCAAGATGTCTAACATTAGCCATCATCATCCATTCCAAACCCTGATTTGATGTAGTTTGGGATCATTATCCTGTTGGAATACCCTGCTGTCTCCAAGTTTCAACGAGTAATCAAATCCTCAGCCAGGATTATGACATTTATGCATATAAGGATGCTACGTCTAATCTTCACTGGAACATGTCAGTTTAAGCAAAAAACCCTAGATTCCCATTAACTAGGATTAAGTCTGTGTTGGGTTGTGTTTCTCTGTAATGAATTGCCCGACTTCTCAGGGCAGGAGCATCCAACTCCAGCCCTCAGAGGCTTGTGGTTTTAGATATGTCCTCGCTCCAGCACACCTGATTCAAATCCCTGAATTAGTTCCACAGCATGACATAAACGTCTGCAGATCCCTGCTAATGAACATGCAGGACCAGGCCCCTTGAGGTTTGGCTTTCCACAACACTGGCCCGTAATCTACTGTGCTCAATGGCACCAGCCTGTTGAAACCTTGCAGGGCTTAAAAGCAAGCATGGGAAACAGATAGGTGTTCTCTAGTTCGTGAGCGGATTTCCTCCGGGGTACTCCGGTTTTCTTTCACGGTCCAAAAACATAGATGCGAGGTTCACAGGGAAGTTTCCTCTGGTGTAAGCATGTGAGTGGTTTGTTTTTTCCCCTGATAGACAAGACGCTGACATAAGCCGAGCCCGAATCCACAACAACAGTAAAACGCAAACTCACTGTGAAAGGTGTGATCGAACATGTAGGTTTAGTTTAACTGAATTTTGTTGAGATACTGGTTGAACGCAGCCAAGTGGTGCCATCCCACAGGCCTCTTCAAGAGGGGCACCAGATGCGAACGAGTAAATTTCGTCTTCCTCGGCAGTCGTGTCCTTCGGATGGCAGCAGATGGATCAATAGCGTCAGTCCTTCTACCCTCTGCTCGAATGGAAAGCTTTAAAGGGGGCTGCTACGTCAAAATGTATGTGTGTGTGTGTGTGTGCGTGTGTGTGTGTGTGTGTGTCTTTCCGCCCACACTAACCATGCATCTCATTTTTATTCCTTCTAAGGGTCAGCAAAGATAGAAGAGCTGGGTTACAGTAAAATATGCACAAACATGCTTCTCAGTCCAACCGTGGTTTCTCCCTACGCAGAGGAGCCTGAAAGAAATCTCATCCACAGAGAGCCTCGATTCTTCCCCCTGCTCCTCCCTGACGCTTTCACTCACATGGCAGCTCTAATTATGAGCATCAAGGTGAAAAACATTTTTGTGTACCTCACCAGGGGAAAGCCCTTTTATCCGAACAGGGGAGGTGACATTTGAACGTTTGGTGAGCTTGCCCTCCCTTTTCTGCACGTTCACCTTCCTTCAGAGCACCAACGAGTCTGTGATAGCAATCGTCTCCTGCTCCTGTTGCAGATGATGAATACGTCCGAGCAACAAAAATGTTACATCAGATTGTTCAGTGCTTGCAAATTATGACCTTTAAGTGGGAAAGAGCGGAGAACTGAGGGAGAGCCTGGCCTTTTAAAATGTGAATAATCTCCAGATAATTTGGGCGAGTTTTCTGTGGCGTTAGACTGACATCTAGTGGTTAAATCACGTACTGCCAAATATTATCTGTTTAAACTTTAAACAGACAAATACCTATATTTTCTTCACTGTCTGATATTAAATAAGACTTTTAGGTTCATTAGGATCACCAAATGTTGATTCTATTTGCTAAATTCCCAAATAAAGGTGTAGATATGTACATATTTAAGATTAATCAAATTCAAAAGTTTGTTTAGCACCTGAACAGATAGGATCTGATTTAAACCAGCAACATCTGTTGACAATAGACATCTCAAATGATCTAAAATCAAAGGGAAAATCCTGACGGATCTGAGTGATAAATGCAAAAATACAAGATGAAATACAAGAATAAACTAGGAAACTAAATACAAAGGGATGAAGGGAACAAATGAACAGACCTAAAAGGGAATTACTTTGCTTTACAAGACATGTAAAGCAAAAAATATAGATAAATAAAAACGAAAACAAAACCTGAAACAAGGATAGAGACACTGGAAGCCATGTTAGAATAACTATTAGCATAAGAACATTTTTAAATAGAAGTCTGATGATGATGATGATGATGATGACCCAAAACTGAGCTGAAATCAACTTATTCCTTTAAATAGAATATATAAAACTAATTGGATGAGAGAAGAACGTAGGATGAACATCAAGGATGTTTGAAGATCTGGAGAGATTTTGCAAAAAAAGACTTGCCAGAAATCCCCCTCTGCGCATGCGCCTCAAATTGTGTGGTAAGACTCAAGAGCTGCCATGTTAATAGGAGGTTATACAAAACATTACCAGCAGGGGCGCTAGAGTGCTCGTCTGTGAATCCACAGGTTTTGCACGTCTTACACAAAACATGTTTCACACATTGACAGGTTTCCAGCTGACATTAGAAAATTCAGTGGTCTTGGTGTCAACATCTATTCTATTATAGACCCTTTAAATAGACCCTTTAGTTTCCCAATTAATAGTTGACAAATTGTGTGGCTTTCAGCTAGCTTCTTACAGAGTTCATCTGTTCAATCAGATCACTTCCTTGTCCATAGTCTGTTCTTCCTATCAGTAAAGTTTCAAAGTCTTCATATTAATGTCTGGGTTGAATAGGTTCATAAATCGTAGTGCCTATCGTTTCTGTTTGGGCTGTTGGGCTTTAGGAGCAAGATGTAAAGAATGCCTGATGATGAGCTGCACTTAACACATGACAAAGTAGTTTTAATGAGATTTAAAAAAAAAAAAAACTATGTATACATACAAACTAAAATATATTCACTGAATTTATACGTATTATTTAATTTCAAACGAGATCTTATATTGAATCCAGTGTGTGCTTACTCCTGGAATTTAAATGTTGGACCTTCTCCAATTTCACCATATCTTCTTTTACCACATGCAGATATAATCCAGAGGCAATCTTTAATAAACATAATAAGCACATGCTTTAATAAGCATAACCACAAATCTGAGGTCGTCCTTATTAATTAGAAATGCATTACAATGAAAAAATATTTAAACAAAGCGAGCTGCGGAGTATATTTCTGCTATTTTTAAAGGTTAACCCAAAGCCCTTTGTCGATTCAGACAAAATGAAATAAAGTGTGAACAAACTCTTGCAAGCACAATACTAAAACGTCACATTTCATCCAGATCAATAAAACCTGTGGTCTCTCAGTGCCAGTCGGGGGAAAAAAAAAAAAAAAAAACATTTGCTGCGAATCTACTATTATGAACAGTAGAGCTGCTGAAGCTCTCTGCCACTCTGCAGCTCTTCCACTAAAAGATGCCGTAAACCAAACATTACATCTTGACACCAGGCTGAAGCATTCCTGTCTAATAACACATGATCGTACACTGCGAATGGATTAAAGCTAAAGTGCCTTGAATAGTTTCAGATTTTAAATCCATGTCCCGCTGTTGAAGGAAGCACAGGGTGGAAAAATCCTCAGCGGGGAAGCCAGCACAGTTCAAAGCCGCAGCTCGTCGTATTCGAGGAGCTTTGCGCATCACACCCCAATGTCAGTTCTTTCACAAAACACTGAAAACAACATGTGGGACACTTTGGCTCATCTACTCTTGCCTTTTAAAGTAATGGATGATTTTTTTTTATACATGTTGAATCAGCTACCTTCCAGACTTCCCATCTGTGATATCTCCAGATGACAGATTATGTTAAACCTTGAGCTTGTTTTCTCCTTAATGGTATCAGCAGAGAAAACTTCAGGACATTTTGTTGTTTTTTTGAGCAATGCATGTAATTGCTCTGCCCTGACATAATTAACTCTACTCAAAGTGGGGTCCCATTACCTTAAAGACCTTAGTTTGCAAGTATTACAGATTAGCCATGATGATTTCTACAGCAAACAGGGATGATTGCGTTCAATGAGTGCATTTTGACAATATAATTCTTTCTCGGAGGGACTTCTGTGCACATTTACATCCTAATGAGTCTCATCATGCCTCATGTTTGGAGAGCCATTTGCCTACAGACCCTCTAGATACATCTCCTACGGTGTGTTTGATGATCATTGCCTCAGCTAATAGCAGTGCAAATAGGTGTTAAAGTAATAAATATGTGTAGGTAGTTCACCAAGTCAACAAGTGTGAACTCTTTTTTTGTCTTTTAGTTCTATGCCATACCACAGGGCGATGAGGGCAAAGCTGCGGTAGTGTCATGATGGGTTTAACGGATTTTACCCACATGCAGGAACACCAAAGAGACGGATGTAAAACAATGAAAAGTTTTATTACAGCAAGCAACACTTAAAGGAAGGCTGGTCCGGAAAACCGCTCGGCTGATCTGGGTGCATTGAGGAGATAGAGAAGCGAGGTGAGTTCAGGTGACTGGGAAACGGGAGGTTGCGAATGAGAATAAGTAAACTTACTGGATCAGAGCGTTCCAACGGCTTGGAGGGGGTTGGTTGGTCCTGGAGTTCTTTCTAACTTATGGAGCTGCTTCTCCGTGGAGCTTGGTGGTTCGGTGAGTGGCGTTGGAGGGCGGACAGGGAGGCTTGTCCTTGTAAGCGGCTGAGTCTAGGTGGAACGGCCGGTCGGAGACTTCTGAATGGCAGGCAGAATCTTACAGTAACTGGTGAAGTCTGGCTTTCAGGCATCTATGGGGTAAGATCCCATGACGTCGTTGGAGAACCAGTAGTCAGGCAACCAGATGAGGAAGGATCCTGAGGGGAGCAAAAAACCCACAATGAAGCACAATACAAAAAAAACAGGCAGATCTCAAAAAACTCGGAGCAAAAACTCTGAGGGGCTGGAGGTACCATCTAAGGTTGACACTCTGGCGTCGAAGTACCAGCGTTCCACCCTTCTTATGCTGCCGTCAATTAGATGATCAGCCTCCGGTGGTGAGAGGATGACATCATCCATGAAACCCCAGCCCGCCACCTCTCGGACTCCATCTAGTGGGGAGATAACTCAGCAACCAAAGGACCACCTAAAAAACCCCAGAACCTAACAAGTAGTCAAGAAAAACATCGTTTGTAAGCCACTTTTTTTAGATTATATTTTAAGAAATATAATACCAATACCCTAACTATTTTGACTGATATTTTATTGAACCCAATAGAGGTAGGCAGACCAGAGCCAGAGAGGTCAAGTGAAAAGTTATCGATGATGAAATTAAGGACTTACAGCCAATGGCACAAAGCAAACAAGACATGCAACCAGCATCAGAGAACAAATGATTCCAACACTGAACAAAGGAAAACAAAGAGCTTAAATACTGAGACAAAGGTGGAGAATGGCACTGGAGCTGGGTGAGATTAATCGGAGGGAATGTAGAACAGCTGTGGCAGAGTGAGAGAGAGCAATCAGCACAGAAAACACGAAGGAGACAAGAAAGGAGAACAAGTCTAATATGGAAAAACTCATGTGCCAATCACAAAGATCTCACAAACTATCAGAGAAATATAAATGGAAACCAAATCGCAAACATCCATTGATTGTGACAGTAAAATGTGATGTTTTAATCACAAAACAATTTTTCAGTTTTTTGTTCCTTTGTTAACATTGGGAACAAAAGTGACAAGTGACAAACCAGTTTTATTAGTCAGGATTCTGCAGCAGATGAAGGAGCCAGCAGAGGGGTGCATTATCAATCCTCCACATCAATAAATCTGATTTATGTACACTATGACTGCAGATGGGAAACTATCATATCCTTATGAAGCATAGTACTTATAAATGAAATATAAACAACTTTGAAACTCAGCTAAAAGTTTTCTGGAAGTCATTCTTCCTGTGACATCTCGTCTTTCCGGTGATATTTGATCTTTCTTCGAAGTCTTGCCAGCCAGAGAGATGTAATACTCTAATGTACCAGCAGATGGGGCGCGTGTTCTTTAGCTGCAAGGGGCTTAGTTGAAGAAGATGAGTCCGTACGTCCCTCGAATGCTGAATCATTCGAGAAAAGCAGACTTGCAAACTTATATTTTAAACATTAATAAATGCAAAACTACAATATAAAAGATTGCTTGGACGCCATATTTGCCAGGGAATGACACTTAAAGGGCAATTGAAACATACTGCTGTCTGAATTAGTATGTTTGACCAGCTGGACAGACTCCCTGCCCTTAAAATCAACAATTTAACATAGATTTTTGGTGACAGAGATGCTAAGAATCAGGCAGAGTGAACAGAACATTGTCTAATGAGGAGAAAAATATTAGATCAAGGGAAGTGTTGCCTAATTTGCAACAGCTAATAACAGTAATAATAACCCTGGACTGAAGCACCATAATAACCCGCAAACACAGGGATATTTCTGGTGCTCAGTATCAAGACACTTCTTTAATTTAGAGCCACGCATGACATGGGTTGGTTTAATTTAGTTTCAGTCATCAATTCTAGGATCTCAGGTTTACGACGAGGAAGCAGATGAACAATAGCTGACTAGGGAAAGAACGCCGGAATCTGCATATTAGTCTCAATGAAGAAGGAAAAAAAAACGTTTAAAGGAGAAAACACAAGAGGGAGGTAACAAGAAGAAGTAGCAGCAGGATAAAAGGATAAGAGAGATGAGTTGAGCACTAGATCAAATTCCTGAACAGCTGCAGCGGCAGACGCGGTCTGAAAGTTGGCTTATAAAGCAGGGAGGGATTGCGGGGACCATTTTTCATGCAGCGCCTGTGGCTAATGGAGTCAGATAATGGCTGGTCCCTGCTTTCATCACCGCTCCAGGTTGTTTAATTAGATCAAAAAAGCTGATAAATGAGTCTTGACTTTCAAATAAGCTCCTGAAAGGGGGCTGGAGGTGGGGAAGGTATCTCTATCCCGGCTGATAATAAAGTTGGCCTGAGTCGGCAATTCATCAGTGATTCCCCTACAAGATGGCGGGAGGCCTGTTTACAAACTTTCTGCGCGCGGAGGAGAAGTCTTCATACGAGGTGGATCTCCTCGCCTATAAACCGAAGCTTTACTGAGCTACTTATCCCGAGGACCATTAGCTCATAAAAGCGAACGGATTTAATCTGCCCCTCTTCTCTTCTTACCTTCCATCTCTGCTATGAGTCTAATCCTCTGTGACTAATAAACTGAATATGAGGATTAGGATTTTTTTTCCCCCTCTCTCTCGCTCCTTTTTACCTGCGCAGGGACAGTAAAAAAAAAAAAAAAAGAGAGAGAGAGACACAAGGAGAAATGAATGGAAAACGCTGATCACTTCCTGCTCTGACAGAGCTGTCAGATTCTTACACTCAAGAAAGAAAGGTTCAGTTTCAGTGTTTTAGCGCTACTTTAATCCCCAGAAGATGTGATGTTGGCATGCTTGCACGGCACGAACTTCATTAAGTACTTATTTCGTCATATGAGTCTGACAGGATAAGTTACTCATCAAACCAAAGTACCGTAGTCTTTCAAGGGAGCCAATGTCGATATCCCGTTTCAGCCCGAGGGTCGCTTTCTCTTTTGTTCGAAGCAACAGTGGAACAGAAGAACCCTTAAACAAAATCAATGTATTTTCTTATCGAACAAATGTGTCTGAAGTGTATCATTGTTAAAATGCACTTTAAAAAATTGCAGCAAATCATCACAAAACTGTGTTTCCATTGAGTGTCCAATTGTGCAAATTGGAATTATGAAAAATTTGGTTAATGGAATCTCTCCCATTTAGAAAAAAAAAAAAAAGAAAAAAAAACTTTTTGGTTGTATCGAAATTAGTGCATTATGCAAAACTACCACGATTTTTTCGCGTCACACGAGTCATGTGGCCATCAGGCCATCAACCAGATATCACTACTGGCAGAAAAGACGAAGAAGACGACAGGAAGTGGGAGGAGGAGGATGCAGGAGCCATGTTTTTAACTACTTATCTCATGATCAAACTTATTCATGTGGGATTTTTAATTGTGTTTCTTGTTTGACAGAAACAACGCGAGTGCGCAGTTATGTTGGATGGCAAGAGAGGCAAAACAATCACTAAACTGCTACACCTCAGATCAGATGTACGTAACAAAAGATGGATATGCAGAGAGAAAATCACTCTCACTTCTAAGTAAGGTAGGGAAGCTGAGTTGCTGTGGGCCTGTTTCTCTTCCAAAGGTAACACAACAATATCGCGCCAAATTTTCTTATTGGGGTTCTCCTGATTTTTATTTAAATGTTCTGAATTTGAATGTATAAGTTGTTAAGTCCACTTTTGTCCCTAATAGTTACGACCAGCAAGTACCTCCTGTACTTTTTAGAGACTTGCTTCACCTGATTGGTTTCATCTGAGAGAAATTGAGACCACGTTATACTTTAGTCTTTCTTTTTCTTGGAATCATATAGATTGACACGACCCAGATGCAAACAAACACGTTACAACCGCTGCACTCATTTATGACGGTATAAAATGACAACTAAGCGAGTCGCCGAGTCACCTGATATGCAAACACAAACAGTCTCACAGTAGCACCCTCATTGTTGACACGTCACACACGTCTATTGTATGTGTGTTTGACTAATGCTGCCTCCGCCCTGCCTTGTTCGCTTATGGGTGGAGTTCTCGCGTAAAACAAAGCAAATTGACCCTATAGGATGAGCTGATATCAGCAGAGGGGACGAAACATTTCCTTCGTAGACGTGTAGTGCAACATGTTTTAGTGGTGACGTTTAGAGAATGAGTAATGAATCGCCGGAGGAATCTCCAGTCGGATAGTCTGATCCCTGAAAAAGTTTCAAGTGCTCAGGAAAAAGTATTTGCCCCCTCAAAGATTTCATTTATTTGTTTTTTTTTTCTTGCATTTCTAAGTTACAGAACTTAAAATCAGACCAACATAACCCGAGTAGATAGGAAAAGTTTTCAAATGATTATTTCATTTATTAAGGAGAAAAAAAAAATGTGTTTGCTTGCAACAATGTCTGGGGTTTTCCCCTGCGCAACGTTCACAAGGAGACAATGGATTACTGGATGACATGTAAATACATGACTAGCAATGAAAACCATGCCGTGTGTTTGAAATCTTCTTTGTATGTCATTTAAAAATCCCCTGCTAGTTCTCACTCCTGAGACGTTCCACGCTGTGCAAAATTTTTGCATAATTTCGATATGTTTTGTTTTCACGAAGGCCGACTTGTTGTAGTATTTCAAAGAGGTTCTGTGTTCAGGATAAGTTACGTAAGGCGCCTTAAAAAATAATTCATATGCTATAATTCATATGCTTTTTTTTTCTTTCTTTTTACTTTTTCTCATGTTGCACAAATAAAATACATTATAATGTGTTGGAATTTTGTGATAAATTGACACAAAGTTGTGCATATTTGCTGAATGGAAACAAACTCTGATAATTCATTTAAATTGAATTTTTTTTTTAAAATTTTTTACTTTGTCACATGCCAGGAAGAGGACGGAACACAAATAGAGGAAGATGATCTGGTCAGATGAGACATCACGAGTCGCCCACAGCACACCATCCTTAAACACGGCGGTGGCAGCATCATGCTGTCGGGATGCTTGTCTTTAGCAGAGACATGGAAGTGTTGGTCAGAACCTGCAACACAAACTGTTTCTAAATGAAAAGCTCGAGAGATATGAACACTTTTGCTGGGTACTTCATGATCCCGTCCTCTTATCCCGGTGTACGAGTCGAACCACACACTCTCCCACTCTGTGCCTCCTTAAATTGCAGTGGAAAACCCACAGGGGACCTGCAGCTGTGATGCCCGGTGGCGAGGAATCAAGCCCTTCATGAGAAGCAGCTTCCTGCTGAGGACAGCGAACACAGCACGGCGCAGCGGTGTGACGGAGCAGACGATCCTTCTCACAACCGCCCAACCCCACAGAGCGGCTCACGCTTTACTGGCTGCTCGCTGAACCGAACCACTTTGTTTCCACTGTCACATAAAAAATAAAAAAAAGTAGAGTGTGGGGGGGAAAAGGGGTTTTGTTTCACAATGCACATGTGCTCTGGAGAACATGTAAATAAATGTCTATGGTTAGGATGTATTTCACAAACAAATGAGCATTAATGCTTTTAAAAGTGCAGGGCTTGCAGAAGAAAAAGATTTTATATTGCTCTTTTTTACCTTTTAAAGAAAGGCTGTATGCGCTTCATCCATCTTAAAAATGGATGAAGCGCGAGGTGCACCACTTAATATCTCTTAATATCTCTTACTCAGTATCAGTTTGACTTTTACGCAGTGTGGAAAAACAGCCAGTCAGCAAAACATGCGCACCTTTCTCCTTTTTTTTGGCTTTACCAAAAAGCATGACTGGCTGCACTTCCGTCTCCTTAAATCTCATGCAGAAACCTCTAAGTCTCTTTACATGCGTTCACATTTTCCACACCGCCGGATAGCGCGCATAGTCTGGAAAGTAAACCCATACGGTCGCCGTTTCCGAGCTCTGCTTTGAATTACCCTTTATTTCCTGACTGCAAAATTCCCTGCAGCTGAAGGTTCTACGGGGCCTCTGCAGGAACCCAAAGTCCTCTGCCTCTCTCCCCACACCCCCAATGTGAAACCTTATAGAGCTTCTGCATGATACTAATCAACCTCCTCCAGCTCCTCCGGCCCTCAACCCATCTGCTGAAAAAGGGACTCTTGTGGTGGAACTCAGTAGAAGCCCCTACATTGTCCGAAAGAAGAAGCAAACTTCATGTGTACGCTCACTAATTAATCAGACAGGTGTACTTAGAACTTAATTTCTTTGTCAAAAAGTGCCAATTCTTTGGACTTTTTATTGAAATAAACATTACATAATCTTTTAAGTAAGCTTCTGTTGAGCTGTATTTGCAATCGGTGACTCTTTTGGCATCTTTATGTAGTTTAAATGAACATTACTTAGTCCTGGAGGTGGAACCACGTGGCTAGACCTTTGAATAAGCTCAGTGTTTTGTCAGACTAAGAGTCAGCCCAGGTCTGTTTCCTAGTCCCTTAGCTACTGTGTTTCAGGAATTTGTTAGCTTTAGCCTCTTTACACTAACACGCTGTTCCCGCTACCCGATCAAATAAAGCCCTAACAGTAATATCAGCATGTTACAAAACCACAAGAGAGCTGTTTTTCCCTAATCAGCACCAGAAACTGGTTGTGTTACTCTATAACACAACATAATCTAGTTTCTCAAGCATGCTTCACTGTACTTGTTGCAGTGGGGGGGAGGAGGGGGGGAGGGAACATAAACAGGTGCAACTTTGTCTTTAAAGCATTTGATGCTGTTCATCATTCTTAAACCAAATTAAAAAAAAAAACAAAAAAAACACCATAAAATGATTGTTTTCTGATGAGGACATACCGTACTTAACTGCAAGTACGACAAGAACGACACAAATCACACAGACACGACAAACGTTTGACGGGAACTATTTTAGTCTATAATTAGCTTTGGATTCATCTAGTCAGGCTCAGTGTCGCTGCAGCCTGGGAAAGGCTGGAAGTGCGACAAACTGCTGCTGCATGCAGGTCATTTGCCTGTGTGAGTGGAAGCCATTTTGTTGGTCGACTGACCCATTTGTTCTAGTCTTTATATTGGTGAATCGGGAGGAGTTTCTCTTGGTACATTAGCTGGTGTGGCAGTTTGCTTGCGTCTGAGTTGTGGGTGTAACTTGGGTCTGTCAAACAACGAGATATTTCCATTGCGTATTTTCACGTTTTGCTCTTTAGGGTCAGTTCTGCCAGTTTATGTGTCAAACTAGATTTGCAGCAGCGTTCTAATGTGCATCCATGTGCGTCCTGCAAAAAAAAATTACTGCTCTCCTTAATGTTTCTATAACAAATTAGAGGTTTTTACTACCATATTCGTGTGCAGGCAGATGCAGTCACATCCGCCTGCTGCTCCCTAGCAACACAATTCTTCAGCGCAATCCTAAGGAGGAGGCAACCCTCACTTTTGCTGGACACTTTTGGACATTTTTCAACTTTTAATGTTTTAAGTCACCTCGATCGAAACACCAACAGCAACGGAGTGATACATCTGAGGACTTTTAGATGTAAAATGATGGTAAATGAACGCATTTCCTCCAAAAAACAAGACAATTTTAGGCTCCACTGCCCTCACTCAAATCAGTTTGTTAGCTTGAGAGCTGCTTTTAGCTGTACTTTTTACAGATCCATCCAAGTTAAAACTACATTTAGATGTTAGATCTTTTTGGGCAAGAGCAAGCTGAAAATATTTTAGTGTAAATATTGTTGATATCTGTTGAAGACTGACTTTTGCTTCACATATCTTGTATTTTGGTGAAGCTCTAGTGTTTCTCATGTTCTGTTTTATGAGTGTTGTATGTTCTGATGTTGCCCCCTGTGGTATTTTGTAGTTATGGTCCCTGCAGACAGAACACGATCTTCACAGATTGCTGCTCTTGGCGGCCCGCTGTGACGTAAATCACTTTCAGCACCGCCACCATGCATCACGAACAAAGATCTCTGCAATTAATTATGCTTTTATTTTGTTGTCTCCCTGCAATAGCTTTTTGCCCCACGGCCGTCTGCTGTAAAAACGCATTGAATAAAACCAGGGATAGTGACCTTTTTTCCCATGATTCCTAACAAAGCTTTCCATTTGAGATGTGAGTCAGGCTCATGCCGATCAGTCAAGGCCACCATCACCGAACTGAGTGTGTACCATACCGAGTTGGCCGTTCAGGTCAAGCAAACAAAGGAGCACCTGGACACAAAAGCACCCGCCCCCGCCCCCCCCCCCTCCCTTCCTCTGTGAGAGTGTGACAGGTACGTCAAGGCTGGCAGGAAGGCCGGGCAGAAGGACGGTCCATCTGTGTGAGGGACACTTTTCACTGTGCTGACGGGGAGTTCATTCTAGTCGTCGGTATTTCTTCTGACTCATGTGGGAACTGCTAATGGACCTTCAAACAACAGAGATAATGCACTTTGAAATGTCTGTTTAAAAAGCTAAAAGAACTGTTGCCGTGCGCAGACTTTTGCAAATTTCCACGCACGACAAACTAATGGCTTCTTTTAAATCAAACCTGTTCACATAATGTAAATAGATGTGCGTGAAGGCAATGTTTTCATATTTTGAGAGTATGGATGTGGTAGCTTGTTGTGCAGAGATTGTGTTTGGACCATGTTGGTACATTTATCTGCCTGATAATGTCTTGTATTATTTTGAGTGGCATTTTTCCTTTCTTTTTTTTGAACATGAGTGTCTTTGGTGAAATCTTGGGAGTATGGATGTAATGAACGTACTCTATAATTGTTGTTGCATGTATGCTCTTGCATTGTACATTTGATGGTGTTTTAATTATGTGTTATATGTATTGGACAACATTCGGCTGTTATTTATTTTTTCTTTTAAAGAATGGTATCAGCTGCGTTGGGAACTACAGGCAGAAATGAGCATTTAGAGATACAGCTCTCGAAAAAAAAAAACAACTAAGAGCCCACTGCACTGAACCCGACTGAAAACCTGCTGGCTATACTAAACATTGATTTGTGAACTCTTCCTGAGGTAAAACATTAATATTGTTGTTTCTAAATCAATATAAACTTTTCTTTGGATTATTTGAGGTCTGAGAGTGCTGCTCCTTTTTTGTTGTTATTTTGACCATTTCTCATTTTCTCCAAATAAATACTAAATTTTTGCTTTGAATTTCAGAGACATGTTGTCAGCAGTTCATAGAATAGAAGGACAATGTTCATATTACTCAAATATAGCCCTATAAAAAGTCAAATCAGAGAAACTGGTCATTTTATGCGGTCTCTTGTTATTTTCCAGAGCTGTATAACCTGATACAGTGCATAATTCCTCTTGTGGTTAAGGTAGTGTTTGTTTGGGTTACTGCATTGTGAGAGATTAAAATTTTACAGTGTCCAATGCATTGTGAGATGAAGGTGGTGCAAATGTTTGCCGTAGCAGGGAAATTGTTTTCCATTAGCCGACTAACTAACTGTTCTGATTAAGTAAAGTGACGTAATAAAGCAAGTTATTAACCTTTTAGTTGTGCAAACAAATGTATCAAAATATCAAACGTGTCTAAAATCTTGACAGTTTTTTGCCTGATTGGTAGATTGTGCTGAAGAAAAATCATCATGTCTGTATATGTATATATGTCTTCAGACATCGGAGATACATTGAGAAACAATCTAGAGATCAGATTCTGAAGACTAAATGGAGTTCCACAAAATACTGTGGATTATAATGATGCTAGCCATGCTAAGCTACTGCTCTCTTACACACAACTGGACGCTCCCTCTGTAAATAAAAATTGCTCTGTGGTTCAAAATGAATAAATAACGACTATTCACAGCAAACGAGTTACAGATATATAGCTATTCTTTATATTTGCTATGTAAAGCAGAAATCTGCCATCAAATGTAGATGATTGCATCTTCAACAGACGGTTCACTTTTGCAGCTTTCAGCTTGTGTTCAACACAACCAAGCAGCCTTGTACTTTGTAACGCAGCCCGTTGGATGAGATTAGTTCAGGTTTCAGGGCTTCAGTTGTTTGGTATTCATTGACTGCAGTGAACAGTCCCTTCAGCTGAGACAATTAGAGGCAGGCCCCTGCACAGAGATAGAAAAGCAGGTAAAAGGAGACGGAGGAAGAGAAAGCGTGAGTATCATGTGGCGTAACGGTCATGTGATCACATTTAAATTCAAACATACAGGAGGCCAAGCTGGGCAGTTTCTACAGTCCTTCCATGTTTAAATATCATCCACAGCCTTATTCAGATCACCTTCACTTAGAGCTTTAAGCCCACACGTTAGCTTTATTTAAACACACTTTATCATGTCGGAGTAGAAGCAGCAGCAGTCTCTTTTAAACAAGGTCATAGGTCAAACAAGGTCATACTGTGGAAGAGGAGGTGGGTAGAGTACACGCAAATTGTACTCGAGTAAAAGTAATATGACATTAAGTTATCTTTAACCACCACCACTACCAAGACTATTATTTGTTCCGTTTGTAGTGAAAAAGAAAATTACATTTACTTTTGCTTGTTTGAATAAACAATCATTGGTATTGTGAAAAAGAAAGAGGAATTTGCCTTCTTATCCGATATCAATCTAAACAGGTAAATTATGATCTATCTATATCACCACCGATGTCACTGTAGTTTATGCAAGTATTTTTGTTATTGTTGTGTTGTAGTTTTCACCTGTTAGACTTGGATTCACTATGGACATTTTAATACATTATTTTAGCAGTTTGAAAATGAGTGATTTATTTATAAAAACTAAGCGAGGCAAAAAATAATAATAATAATAACATTGAGAGAAAAAAATTACATGTTTATGACTACAAACCATAAGATGGAAAAACAAAACTGGACGATTTCAATTATTTTGGGTCAGAGTTGAACAACATGCTTAAAAATGTGGGCAACTTTCTAAAGCACCAGGGTTGAATTCAGTTTCTTGACTGTCGTCACCGTTACGATTTGCAAGGGGTGCAGTACACAAACTCGATGCTTGTTATTGAATTAAAAACAGGCATTCTGAAGCTGCAGTGTTAAATCGAAATACACTAAAAAAAAGCAGTGAAACGATCAGATACCAGTCCAAAAAAGGAGATGATCCCTCTCTGGGTTCCTGCTGACTGGAGGAGCTTTTGGAGGGCAACGTGGAGCCCTCTTGACCCCATGACCCAGATGTCGTCATTTGTCTGCAGAAATCATCGAACATGAGCCACTGTGCTGGGAGCTGCAGAAGCGGCATCGTGAAGGAAGGCCTCGTTTCACGTGAGTATACCTGAACGACCGAGTAATTCTGATGAAAACGATCTCCAGAGCAGATGTGTAGTCAGTCAGATAAGAGGAATATGCTCATTCTGGGACATTCTGATGCATTCTGGGACATTCTGGTGGATTCTGGTCCCCTCATCTTTAAAAACAGAGAGTCCTAACTACACCAAGTCTACCAAGTACTTCATTAATCCCCATTATGACCTCAGCCGTCCTCCCGTTCTCATTGGCGTTGATATGACAGCTCTCCGCAGCCCAGCCCACATAATCTGATGGCCTTTTTTCTGCTGTGCCATTCATCCTTAATCTTCCAGGGTAGCAGCTTTGCAGGGCTGCTTTAGTTAAGAGAAGGATTCCACTTCCCTCCTCCCGGCCCCCTGCACCTTGCGTCCTTCCTCTCTTTCCTGCCAACATTTCGCAGATATTATGATGAATGGAGCATTATCAGGGCACAGAGGTAAAACAGATTAAACTGACATCTAAAGCGGAAAAAAAAGAGATCCTCCTCATTTGTGGCAGCTGTGTTGAGGCGATGAGCTCGGATAAGTCATAGGTCAGCTGACTAAACTAGGCGGTTATGCCACACTCAGAGCCAGTTGGGGCTGCGATGATGATGATGATGATGATGATGGTGATGATGGACCCTGGGAAAGAAAGGCTCGAACTGTTTTTAAAGACTTATTAAAAACTGCCTCTTAGATGTGCATAATGAAGCATCAGAACGATGTCATGACATGGATAGCATGAGGCTGTGTGTGTGGCCTGCAGGTTCTACTCGTTCGTGCACATTTCCGTCCTCCGAAACGCACTGGACAAAATCACAGTTTGTTCAAATAAAGTCTGCGTAATAAACCTAGCTGCAGAATCCGCTCTACCCCATGGAGACCTGGGTGTTTTTCTACCATACTTAGATGTATCGATATTTAATATACACTTTAACAAAATTGGAAAGAAAAAAAAAAAAAAGCATATCAAGCAATACAAGCGAGGAAGTAAAACTAGCTCTTAAAAACTTTTTGTAAAACAAACCTACAGACAAATCTAATTTCTGTGGGTTGGAGTTTACAGGAAGACGGATGGAGCTAATTACAATGCAAACCTGTGAAGAAAACCTGTTGGAGGCAGTAAAAGCAAAGAGTGCAAGGACCACAACTCTACACGCACAGCTGGACCAGGACTTTGCCTTTGGCTTTGGAGACGGGACGTTTTCGTTCAGTCCCAGAGGGCGACCCAAGACGTTCTCTGTGTGATTTGGAGGAAAGTGAGAGTGACGTGCACTTTTTGTTTTACGGTCCTTTGTACTTGAGTTTGAGAAATGACGTATTTACTACAATACTTGAGGTTTATCCAGAAATATCTATCTATCTATCTATCTATCTATCTATCTATCTATCTATCTATCTATCTATCTATCTATCTATCTATCTATCTAGAACCAATAGACATGAAAATTAATATTTACATCCAATCTGACGTTCTCCTATGCAGACCACACCTGGAACGGCCACATGTTTTTTGTGAATATGGGGGAGATATTAGAGGCTTATACTTATTTCTGCTCCTTTTCATTCATGATTTTTTTCCCCTAGTTGCTACACGAATCATTCAACTTCATTATTGAGTGAATGAAATAAGAAATAAATGTCTGTGACACGACGTGAGCCGCCCTGTCACACTGAGAAGACCGAATCGATTACAATTAGCCGCTGGATTCAATCTGTTGTTACACGGCAGATCCCAACTGCTTCTCGTGTTGCATGTAAATGGGAGCTAATAATATCTTATGATAAAAAAAAAAAAAACATTTTGTTTTCATACAAAAGCTGCCACAACACAGCAGCCTGATGGCAGACCGCGATAGCATGGAGGTGCTTCATTAACGAGAGCTCTCCATGACAGCGTATCCACTCTGATTCAAATCTCCTCAAGATAAGCACCGACACTCGTTACACACTCTGTGGGCTTCAGCTCCGTGTGGAGATCCCGTCGGGCCGCGTGTGTATTATCATATGTATGTCACTCACTGCGTTACATAACTGGTGCCGATTTTTAAAGAGACAGCGTTTTAACTTTGACGGTAACATGCAATTCATGGCATAATGCGCTGGCTGGCATGGAGAGGTGGTTTACGAGGCTGCGCTTCATCGTCGTTTGCTACGAGAGAGAGAGAGAGAGAGAGATATTAGACACGAGCGACTCTGCCTCAGATTTGCATTTTATTGCTGTGTGTCGACGGAGTGGGATATAGACAGAAGGATTAAGGGAGGCAGCAAAATGCTCACAAGTAGACTCTGACATATGCAGACTGATGGGGGGTGGGGGGGGGAGGGGAGTGGAAAGGAAATTTGGGGCCCGTGGCAGAGTGTCTGACTTTGTCGATCTGATTTGTGTGACGCCGCGTGATGGGGAGCTGGCAGAGGACCGGGCTCTGCTGCTCCTCCCCTACTGGAGGTCACGGCAGATGTTACTGGCACACGAACCAAGTCAGCAGCTCCAAACCTTCCTTTGCCCTTTATAGTTGTCCTTCCTAAAAGAAAAAAAAACAAAACAAACAAAAACAAAACAAAACCCTTAAACAAATAAGGGCTAAGAGAGACGTACCTCACGTGATAACCAAGCTAAATCAGACTTTTTCTGTGTTGTTTTAAGGCAGGAAGAGTCACCACAATGGTTTGTATTTGCTAATTGCTGCAGTATTTAGAGAGGCAATATATCGGTATTAACTTACTATTGTGTCCAAAATGAGAATTTTTAAATACGGCATGACTACTGTCTCTTTAGACAATGAGGGAGATGAAGATGTTGTTGTTGCATCTTTGAAAAACTTCTGATAGATTAACAAACACATCTGGAGGCACATGTGGAACACATTGCTTTACCGCCTGAGTGACTAATAAAGGTATTCTTCTTCTTCTCGTTCTTTTTTGTATGACACAATTGGAAAGTAAAAAGCAAAGAAATCGGCCAAGATTTTAGGAAGTTCTGATTATCCTTGTGAACAATTTCCATATGACTGAAGGTGCCGCTTTCATCCCTTCCATCACTTACACGCAAGTGTGGACACGAAATTCCAGCAAAAAATTTCAAAGTATTTTGGGAAACTTGTGGAAGGAAACCCAAAACGTTTGACCCAAGGCACACATTCTGAAGGCACAAAGTGGAGATCTATGCTATCTATCTAAAAGAGGAGACATTTGATCTCATTTAAGACTTATTTTAAACCTCTCGCCTCAGCTGCACATGCACAAAAGTATGGGTGTACAGTTTTCAACGTCATGTTCAATGTTTAAGGTTAGCACTGGTGATGTGTAGGTTCATACGTCGCAACCCGACTCCCGCTCGTTGTCCGTAGGAACAGAGCATCCGACGGCGGCACCCCGAACGCAACACCGTAAGAGTCACAGTGACACGGTGCGCTTCCGTGTTTGGTACACGGACTATCTGCCAGAGAATGTGGACGAGAGCATGCATATGCAACACATCCAGCAGCCGAGCCTCCTGACCTCCTGCTGCATGCTCACACAGATGGAGGGAGAAAAAAAGATCAAATACGCACACCGCTAGTCTGGATTTTTAGGATGCTTCCTGGAAGAATGAGACAGAAAATAAAAAAGAAAGTTCCATTTTACCGCTTCTTCTACAAATACATGGGTTTACAATCAACAATAACAGTCTCCGCTCCAAAATGTTACTATTATTACAGTCAGAGGAAACATGTTGGTAACTGTAATAAAATACTTTAAACCTGAATCTACAAGACCAAAGCTGATGGATGTACACTGAATGCTGGTTGAAATCAGAGATGAGACTAGGATGTAAGACTTAGGATGAGTGACATTAAACATATTTCCAGAGCGCCAATGTTTAGGTTTCATCTGGATTAAGATCAAAGCATTAATATAAAAGGTGAAAAACTTGAAAGTTTGTCGTTCACGGGTGTCCTCACTACAATCTGAGGTTGGGCCAGTTCATAAAGAGAAATCGGGAGAAAAAAAAAGTGTTACAAAGCTACTACAAAGCTGGTAGAGGCTCAGCAACAACAACAACAAAATGCTGCATATGTCCATGCCACACTTTTCAAATTTTTACTTTTGAAAACGTTTGAAAGCTGTTCCCTTGCTCTTCATGGTTACAGTCTGTGTTTTGTTAAAACCACAACAAAATGCATGTAGGTCTGTGATTGTACTGCAACAAAATGTGGGGAAAAAAACTTTTGCAAGACAGTGTAAATGATTGCTTTAAAGCAGCAATTAGACAAAATCTCTCAACTTAGCAAGAAGCCAGGACGTTTGAGCCCGGTGGTCTCATCAGGTCAGGATGTCCGTCTTCCATTCCCCTTCCCAGTTTGATGAGCAGGTTAGCATCTTCGCTTTCTTCCTTTATTTAACAGCTCACTTCAGCCTAATCTATTTTTCATGTTAAAGTCGGGAAAGCGATGTTAGGGCTGTGTTGTTTAATGTTGCTCAGTAAATGGATGTAGACCTCCATAATTCATGGCACATGTGTCTTCTGTTATGTTTTATGTTCCCATCTATCTACGGGAATGTTTATTGTTCGAACCTCGCCCGCAGTTAGAGTTTCGCTCCACGTCCTGCTGAACAAACACGAGCAGGACAGCTGTGTTTTCCACGACTGAGAAGCTGATAATGAATGGAGATGTAGTAAAGTTACTGTTTCCTGTCATCCAGGCCAATGGTTGCCCTCCCAGGAGTGCTTTGCTGTTATTTTTAGGCTGGGAAAAGCTCATCTGCTGTTCCCTAGGTGAGAGGCCCGGCCCATGTGATCCTTTCCTGTTTTCATCTCTTTTGTCTTTCTTTGTCTTAAGCTGTCTGACTGACTGTCCTCCTGCATCCTTTCATGGATTGTCCACCCCGATCACATTAGCCGTTCTTCATCGTAGTTCGGCTGATTTTCTAGCCCTTTCTTCAGACCACAGAGGTTCTTTTGTCAGATTATATTTCCCACGTGTTTCTAGATAGGTTTGCTTTTGTAAGTCTAACTTGCTTCTGACTCATGTAACCTTTATGTGATGTAAAGGACGAAAACAAACCAAACAAGAAGGAAGTTTCAGACACGACTGGCGACCAGCAGCGCCTGTTTAACCTGAAGTGCCAGAGTCCTCACAGGGAGGTCCACGTGTTTAATAACTGCTGAGCAGCTGAGTCAGATCACAAATGAAATCAAGCCGTCTGAGACATAATCGCCACAGCCATATTTATGTAACTGCAAACACCTGACAGATCATTCATAACATATAGGTTTACAATTATATATTTATTGATTTAATCTAAAAAAAAAAAACCAAAATATTACAGCAAGGCTATATATCTGAACCAACTTAATTAGAGAAGCAAGCAGAAGCCTTTAATTTTGCAAAGCCATTTCAGTTCTTGGGTCTCATAGTTCTACGCATGCGCCAGACGGGAACCCTGTTGCCTTCAAGTGCTCTCTAAAAATCTCAGACTTACAAGATTCGAACTTAATTATGTAATCATGCTCAGGTGTCCAACTCCAGTCCTGGAGGGCCACTGCCCCGCAACTTTTAGACGTACCAATGCTGCGCCACACCTGAATAGAATAATTAGGTCGTTAGCAAGGCTCTGGAGAACTGATTTACACAAGGAGGAGGTAATTAAGCCATTTCATTCCAGTGTTTTGTACCTGTGGCACATCTGAAAACTGCAGGATAGTGGCCCTTGAGGACTGGAATGGATCCACATTCCAGCTTGACATCATGAGTAAAGTTACCTCTGACTTTGTTAGTCACAACGGACTCAATGAGTTCAGGGATTTATCTGTTTGAAGCGAATGATGAGAAATATTGAAATCTACATGTTTGCTAAAACAACTGCTATTATGTTTGTGGACATTTTTTTGATTGACATAGAGACACTGAAATGTACCAAATCAGAGAAAGCCTCAGTCTTTGTAATGTTTTTACTCTTCTCTATTAGTTTGCCATTATCCAAGCGCAATCTCTGATTCATCATCATGAGGACTATAACCTCTGATCGGGTTTATTAGGATGAATTTGCTTATTAAAAAAATACATCTGTGGATGCAACTGATTTATCATTTATTCAAATTCAATGAAGTATTGATAAGAAACATTCTATTCAGGTTAAGGATTTTACTGCACAAACTTCAGGGGTTATGATGGTTATCATCGATCAGAAATGTCAAATGATTAATAATAATAATAATAATAATAATAATAATAATAATAATCAATCAATCAATCAAATTTTATTTGTATAATACATTTCAGCAGCAGGGCATTTCAAGGTGCTTTACATAATTAAAGAAAAAATAAATAAAATAAAAAGTAGATGTCATTATTATATCATTAATAATAATAATAATAATAATAATAATAATAATAATTGCACCAGTAATTATATTAATAAAATATGATGGGTGGGACAATATTAAATCAGCTCAAGTCCTTATTAGTAGTTTAATAAACAATAAAATTAATAGTAGTAGCGATTGGTATTATCATCAACATCTGTCTTTATTTGTACTATTTTATTTTTCTCTTTTATGACCAGTTGTGCAATGTGATGTTTTTTTTAACATGGTAAAATTATAATAATCATAATAATCAAACTATAATAATTTTAATTATACACACTACGCTGGACTCCAGTAGTAGTAGGGATTTTTTTTTTTGGGGGGGGGGGGGAATTCATGCCGAAAGGGAATTTAAAATTTCCCACCGCACATAAACGTAGCTCGCTCGGCAAGGCTTCCCCATGACTGCGGAGTCCAGAGTGAGAGTGAGTCTGAGCAGAGCACACAGGAGGGACGCGCGCCGGAGAAGTTCGCAGTCTGACACGCACGAGAGAACTGCATTTGGTTTTAAGTTGATTCAGGAGAGGAAACACGTTAAAGCGTCCCCCCCCCCCTTCCTCTCTAAGGATTATAAAAAGAAAAGTGGGACCGAGGAAGATATAACATGACTTCAGCAAAGGAGCACTAAAGTGCGGGGATGTTTTGAAAAATGATGAGAGCGGCGTGAACACTTTAAGGAATAAGTTCAGAGTGGACCGGTATGGCTTGACTTGTGAGCCCGAAGGTAGCTGCGGGAGGCGCTGATGTTTCTGTGGAAGAGAAGGAAAGTTTGCTGCGCTTCTCTCGGATCTACTTTGTGAAATTCATCGCTTACTAGTCTCCTATCTGAGCGGCAGAGCCCGGGAGTTCGGGGGGGGAACCGCTTCGGTTCGGTGTCGGCTCTGAACATACATCACCATGACCAACCCCGCGCTGAAGAAGAACCACTGGACCTCCAGGGTGAACGAGTGCTCCGTGGGGAAGGACACCCGCGGAGACCTGAACGTGTCTCTGCGCGGCGGCGCGGAGAACGGGGAGTTCGCCTACATTGGGCAAATTAACGAGAACCTGGTGTTTTACAGAGATGGAAAATTAAACGAGGGGGAGCTGCTGCTGGAGGTGGAGAACCTCTCCATTTCAGGATTACCTTTGTACGACGTGCAGACGCTGATAAAGAACTGCAAAAGTCCCGTGAAGTTGAAAACTGTGAGGCCAGGTAAGTCACTGAAGGAGGTAGCGGTGGAGGGAATAACTCCGCTTGCGGTCTTACGCTCTTTAGGTTGCTTTGTATGCAGGAGGAGACCGTGTGGAGTAATTTGTTTCTAAATAGTCCTTAAGTTTGTCAAACATATGCTTTGAGCAGTGGCGCTCCTGAGAGTAGTGCGGGTAGGGGAGGGGTTGGGGGTGGGGGGGCGACAGAGTGGCTGTCCCTTAAAAATTGCTGGCCTTTACTGACCAGAAAGTTTTCTGTACATTCCACATTTTAAACGAAAAGAACAATGAATTTTATAAATTGCAGCATTAATCTATTTCAGAGACATTGGTCAGAATGTTTAGGCCTGTTTCCATGTTTTTCCCCCCCTTGAAATGTTATTTTTAAGAGCTGCAACAGAGTATAAAAACATCTTATATCAGCAGTTAGTGAGGCTAGCATGACTAAAACAAGCTTTGTAGTTCCTGGAGAATGTTGTAGCATTTTACTGTAACCCTGCGATTTCCAGAGTGACTTATTATTTCCAGATACATCACGTTTCACGACAGTCAGAGATTTAAACCTCAAATGGAGAAAACGGAGCAACTTTGCTGTTATGTTATTAGATTATTTGTTGAAAGTCTTGCTCTGACTTTGAGCCTAAATGCACCATGGCACAATTTCCTTTTAAATGGCGCCTTGCACTTCTTCTGACTTAATTTTATCTGTTACTGAAAATGGATAAATCGGAGTCGTCTTCTTTCCGTACAAACTTCCACACTGAAGGGCGTTTTCGTCAGCATGTCCTCTTTCTTTATAGTATGGCACTTTAGCCGAGTGGGAAAAGATTAGCGTAGATTTCTCTTTCGTTTCCAGCCAGTCGTGAAACGTGAGGCCGAAAATCCGAGTATACTTTGCATTTTCTTAATGTTTTTATGCTAATATTTTTTTCCTCTCTTCATGATGGACCACTTTTAAATCTGTCCTTCCTCTACCCCAGTCATCTCTCTGTAAATCACTACTCCATAAAAAAGTTAAGATAAATCTCTGATTTCTTTCAGTTTGGGTCTACCTCCCCATCTTGCTGCCATTAAAAACATTTTAGTGGCACCCCTGAATGGTTCACTTTGAAGAAGGTTTTTCCAAGTAAAAAAATGCTGAACAAGTGCATAAACTCACTCATCAGACTTGCTGAAGAGCAGCGACGGGTTAAATGGTTAACTTATTAACACGTTAATAAAGTTTGATGAGATTTAAGTAATTTTCCCAGGGGAACTGCCACCTGTTTGGAGCAGGGAGAGGGGGTGTAACCCTCGCTCACGCTTGTTGTTTCAGCCTTTCCTTTTGAAACGGTTGCTAAGCTTGAGCTAAAACAGTTTGCACTGAGAACAATGGTAACACCTTCACCTCCCCTTGCATGACTGTTTCCCCTGAACCCTGAGTGTATTCTCCTCAAGCAGACCTGACTGGCAACATTTCTCCAGCTCCAAAACAAAACATCATCAGGCTTCCCAACAGGGAAGGCGAACGTCAGGCTAGCGTCGAGGTCAGTCTGGCTAGTTTGTGGTCGGCCTCATTCAGCAGCAGTGCAGCGAAAGCTTGACACTGAGCCACTCTGACAGCCTCCCAACATGGCAACGCAGGCTGCTGAATATGATGCTCCGAGCCCGGCTGGCTCACACCGACTTCCGAAGAAAAAGAGCAAGAGCTTTTCAAGGACAGTCGCACATATTTATAACCTGTGGACACCGGGAGGAGCGCCTGCTGGACCCGGTGGGATCGTCTCCTGTGACACAACTTTCTATAACTCTCGTTATGATGAGCAACGGATGATGATGTTGTCTGGGTAGGTTTTGTTGTTGTTGAAGCGGCACAGATGGTTTTAAAGTCCAGTTTACCGATGCCTCAGCCGCTTCTTCATTAATCTGAGTGCCTGAGTTGAAGACTGAATAGGACGGATAATGTTTCCTCTTTTCTCACAAGCGATTTCCTAACCAGTAAATCATTCATTCCAGGTTTTATTTGATTTAAAGGTGTCAGATGATTTCAGTTTAGTCGGATGTGTTTTGTGTTGCAGCAGCAGAACCAAGTCACTTATGTAAAACAAGAAAAAAAAAATAGACACAAACAATGGACTGTGACGATCACTGGTGACAGCGAGACTACTGGAGGACGACCGTCAGTCATTCCTGTTCCATACAGGCTAATGCAGTCCAGAATGTGGGCCAGATCAGGGAAATCGCTTGAACGTATGTGGTGGCGTTGGATGTAAACTCGGAAGAGAAGAACAAAAATCTGCCTATACTTCACGCTGAGTTGTCTGAAGCAAATCGTGAGAAATCATAGTTTCATTTAAGAATTGAAACCAGCCAATATAGCAAAAAGTGATAAAGGAAGTCTCAAAAGTTAAGATTTATGTCCGGGTAAATGTAGCTGATGTCGTAGGAAGTGATTTTTAAAAAAAATTATTTTATCAATGTTTTTCTTTTTTTCTTTTCCCCCCCATCAGTTTGTTTTGCATGAACAGTCATTTGCTGACTTATAAATATTGACTCAAATTTGTCCTTCCTGAAAAGTATGTATTGTTTGTCCTTCTCATTTTGGGGAGTTTGCTCTAAGAGAAATGACAGGCAAATTGGTAATGGGGGGGATTCCTGAAAACTTCCATCAAATTAGCAAATTATTCATTCATTCAATTAGAAAATTATTGCACTGATTTTTAATAAATGGAGTTCTGATAATTTGTATAGCAAAAAAAAAAAATTTATCCAAATTAAAGTTGAGTTTGTTTTTTTTTCAGTTTAAGGTTATGTCACTGCAATAAACGTGCTGCATATCTTTACCTGGGATGCAGATCACTGCTTTCTACACGTCTTTAAAGATGGCTGATTTAATTGTCATGTTTGTCTCTTAGCTCAGCCTTTCCAGCGAAAACCTGTCGTGACTTCAACTTTTCTTTCCCATTTGGCGTTCAGGCAGAAGGGAGTTTTGCTCCAACACAAATTCTTCGTCTATTTAATATTTACTTACTCGTGCTTTGAAGTGCAAGTTCCTTTTTTAAATAAAGGCCTTCAATCTCTGATGCTTTAGTTTGCGTAGCGCGTTCACAGGACCAGTCGGCGTGAAAAATCTCCCAGATGTGACGGCGTCCCCGCCTCTCATTCTCCCTGCAGCTTGTGACAATAGGTGGAAACTCTGTCCCCAGATTGAGCCAATCAGGAGTCTCATCATGCCCCAGCCTTCCCCACCAATCCTTCTCTCCCCTCACACCCTCCTCCCAGAGACCCATCTGGGAATGTCGAGTGTCACAGCGCCACATGATGAGATTCCATTTCCAGTTTTTTAATAATTCACGCTGTCTGGGAATTTCCCTCCCTAATCAACCCTAATTGGAAAAACATGCTTGGCAGCTAGGACCATCTGTAAAATCTTGCGTGACCTAATTTTACATGGCGCTTGTGCCATTTTCCCACTTTAATCAAGTGAGACGTCTCTCGCGACGTCTCACAAGAAGCGACGTTACGCCGGCGCTTCTTGACCTGTGACTGCGCAACCAGGCAAACTCCTGTGTGCAGTCAACACTCAAACACAGAAGCATTTGTAGTCTGAGTTGACTGAATTCCTCTGCAGAGATTACAGTGTTTGCTCTGGGTATCCATGAAGATGAGCACACAGAGTGGGGAAGATGCATTGCTGCTGATGTGAATCCATAAAAAGGTCGTTTTTAGTTAGGAAATCCTATGAATGTAACGGTGTTAAAAAAAAAAAAGAACTATCTTGGTCCTGATTTAATGTTATAATCTGTTATCCCTATACTCCTTTCACAGTCTGGCACACAGAAATCCAGCCCACTTTAACAATCAGGCAGTCAGTCGTACAAGTAGAGGTAGAGTAGAGCGAGGTGTAGCTAACTCTACCCTAACCCTACAACAGTGAGGTTTGAGATTAAGACCAGATCAGTTCCATGCTGCGCAGATGGTTATGTTAATAATCTATGAAGGCTTTGGACGGACGCTGAGGCTCACAATAGTTTCTGAAAATATTTATATCCTTTGAACTTTTCTTATTTTACACTCACAAACTTCATTGTGCATTATTAGGACTTTATGTAAACTCAAAATAGTTCACAATTGTCCTTTTAATTTCGTTTATGCCTATAAATCTCAAAGCGGTTGGTTTGTTTGTATTCAGAAGTTATGTACTTGTAGTCCCAAGGGCCAGATACCGTTCTTGTTCTGCTCACCGCTGAACAGTGGCGTCCACAGACATTTTGGGGACAAGTGATAAGTTTGTAAAAAGGGCACCTTGTGTGGCACATGGAAACATCAACCAACTTAGAAATGTGAACTTTTTAAAAGGCAGAGCTTGAAAGTCATGTATTTTAAATCAATAGCCATAGACTGTTTTGCACCACAAACAATACATTGTTTACAAGAAAAAACATTTACAAGGGCACGCTTACTCTAAAAATAAGATTTTTTTTTTGACTGTTTTTGATATTTCCATGTTGATGATATCTCCTGAGCCATGGGGGTGTTTGAAATCGACAACCCATTTTTAGAAAAAAATACGTTCCCATCTGGAATGGGAAGATTTAACCCTATGACCTACATGTAAAACCGTCTGTGTTGGAGAAAACTAAAACATTTCGCTCTCCTGAACACACCATCCCTACTGTGCAAGATATTGGTGGAGAAGCTTGGCTGCAAGCTTCATGGAAGCTGGTCATAGTTGATGTGAAGTTGGATGGAGCTAAGCCCCTGTGCTACATTGGCCTAGTCAAAGCTCTCAGTCCAATCTGTCTGAGCTTGAACTGTTTTACCTTGCAAAGTATTTAAGGGTTCTACAAAGGATTGACGCAGGAAGATATAAAATGGACGCCACAATCTTTGTATTTTACTTTTTTAAACGACTTGAAAGTCCACTTCTCATTTTCTGTCCACCTTATAATCAGTCACTACTTCATGTTGGTTGAATATTGTTGCAAAACAAGGTACATTAAGCCCCTTTAAGTAGCTTAGATGCATGTTATGAAATGGTTACACTATGTAAAGCAGCTGTGATGTTGTCCTGGAGATGACGACACTGATGCCGGTGCATGGATGAGTGTGTCTTTAAGCCTTGAAACATGACACAGTAGCCCAGACCTGACCCATTCCCCCGAGGCAGGAGGTTTGCCGTGTGTGTATGGGAGTTGTTTATTGAAAAGGAGAACAAGATTTGCAACCATGCTTTAAGGCACATTAGACTTTGACATCTTCTTCACGCAAAGGCTGCCATATCTCTCTCAGACCAATCGGGAATCCCCGAGCTGCAGTTTCAGCTGAGACGGGGCACGCTTGCCTCGCAGTTAAATTATGCTATAGGGCTGGTGTGATAAATGAGGCCTTGGTAGCGATAAATTTAAAGAAGCATGAAATATTCTTAGTTTAAATGGTGACGTGACTTGCTTACATGCTCAGATTTATAACGACGTCATTGCTTTAGGTTCTGACCGTGTTTAGATGCACGTCTTTTGCGACGGGGTCTGCCTGTGGAAGTGTTTATTTCCTTTTCTTGGCAGGAAGTTGGACGTGTCTCCTACCCCAACTGCTCCTCCATCTTTTGTGGTCTCCGACACACCGACTCTACTTCCTTCCTTGTAGACAACTTTGGGCAATCAGCTCTGGCTTTAATTTCAGTGTGCATGCTTCAATTTGTACAAATGCGCAGGAAGAGATGGTGTATAGTGGTACGCTGTGAGCTTTGAGATTAAGTGCACTGGACGGACTGTGAGTTAGCAACTAAATAGGCCATGAAATGCTGCCTCACCAATGCAGTAGGAGGTAATCACACATGTGCGCCGTTTCCTCGCTTGTTTACTAGAGAATCATCTTTCTCTCCCTAATTAGCTTGAGTGGAGGCTGTTAGATGGAGTGTGAATGGGAATTGGTCACACTTGGCACTTGCAGTTACACACTCTGTCGGAGGTGGAGAAAGGCCAACTAATTTATTATAGTGAGCTTAGAAGGGTGGTGGTGGTGGTGGGGGGCACTGAGGCATTCCCTTTTAAGATTAAAAAAAAAAAATCCTTTGAGGATTTTTGCTGAAAATTGCCTGAAAATAGTCCTAAATGTACATAATGACTGACGTTTTTATGGCAGTCAGACTGGGTGCAACACACATAGTGGTATTGCTTTCAGACCAGGGCCTTTCAGCAAAGTAGGTACAACAAACCCGGGATGTGCTCCAATCAGAAGTCTCTGGCCAAATTTCAATGTCCGCTATTTATAAAGCTTTGATCGGCTGATGCTCATCTTAGCCATTTCAGATTCCTCTTCAAAAATTTCTCTCTCTGAATAAACTGCAGACATGCTTCAAGGAAGTACACTTTCCCATTTATACAGCTTCTTTCATTTATTTGCTTCCTCTAATTTCCTTTCTTGAACACCTCCCTGATACTGAGAGTATAGTGGACCTCCGCCTATTTGTGGTTCAGTAGTTGTGGATCCACCCACTTGAGGATTTTTTCTCTGGAACATAACTCCAAATTATTCACAGAAAAACCTGCTTACTTGCATAGTTTATTTTTTAGAACTTATGTAAAATATTTGAAAGAAAATGTAACTTGTATATATATTTATACATATATTTTTTCTGAACACTAGTAAGAGTAGAGCAAAGGGAAAGTTCTGCTCAAGCACATTTCTCAATGCATCTGAGAAATTCTTCTTCATATTGATGCTTATATATACTAGGGGTAGTAGGGTTTGTGCAGTAGCGTGTCTACCAACTTCCCAGGTGGCATTCTTTTTAAGATTTATTTATATATATATATATATATATATATATATATATATATAAATTAAGTTCCTGAGGCAATTTGGGACAAAGGTATGAAATATTTTATTTATTGCTCAACATGGCAAAGTTGGATGAGAAATTCTTACCTTGCCAGTAGTAACACACTTGTTTTCCTCTGTGTGCCACTGACACATTTTCTCCCCTCAACTATAAGTAAACTGGTTGTGTGCGTCAATGGCCACATAAAGTAATTCTCCATATCTGTGAGAAATGTTCAGCAGCCTTTGTGCTCACAATTCTTGCTACGTTTGCTTTCTGTCATATGTTATGTATCTAGCTAACTGATGAAGCTTCAAATGTATTTCATTACTCATTCCTTTAGCGGACAACCAATAAATGCACCAAGTTTGTTCTCTGGATTGTGTGATTTAAAAAAAAAAATTACATGTGTGCTTCCAGATGGTAATGATGTGTGTGTAGAGGAGGCTAGTGTGTTTGCAGGCTAAACGGGCTGACAAGTCAGAGTCTTTCTGTTGGCTGCCCTGCTGTTAAACTTGGATGAGATGCGGCTCAGCCTTCAGTGGGCATGACACCGAAACAACATGATGGGATTTATAGTGACTGTGGACATTATTAATGGAGCCGAGACTAAAACCCGTAGTGAGTAGACTTTCTTCCACAAAAAAAGCTTGGCCGAAAAATATTGAGGAAGAACCAAACTCCTGCATAAAGTAGCATTGTTGTTTTTTTGTTTTTTTTTTGGCTTCTTATAAAAGTGAGCATGCAATACATATTTTGTCATGAATAGCAAATGTCAGCCTTTTATTAAGAGTCCCAGTAGATTTCTTCTCTGTGCTAATTCAAAACCCCCTTTCCTGTGGTCTGCTTCCTCCCTTTCTTTACCTTTAAACAGACCCCACCCAAGGCCAAACGGGGGTCTTGTCTAGATAAATCCCATTATGTGATGTGTTTGGGAAGGTTTTTCTCACGCGTCCACAAGCACACAGAGACAAAACAAGAAAGTATCCACAGGTTTGGAGAGCGGTCTAGCCTTGATTAAAAGGATTTACATAGAAAAAGCCACAGTGGTGAGCTGAGCCGCCTAGAAGTAGCTATAATGCTAGCAGTGTTTGCTGTTCTTTTCTATGCTCCATTCTTACTAGACTCTTCATTTTGTTCACACTTGCTGTCATTTGAATGTCGTAGCTGTCACTGTGGGACAGCTATTTCACACCGCTGCCATCTGGAAATGTCTGTTCAAGCCTCCAATGAAACAAATTAAACTGGTCATTCCACAACAGTTGCGTATTGCAGGGTGTGGCAGCGCTCTGAATACTGCTCTGCTGGTAGCAGTCACTATCAGAGGAGATATGATGGTTGAAAATACGGGAAAGAAAGAGACTTTATTTTCCTGCGACGAAAAGGTCAATCTCTCAGAATGAGTTTTTTACTTTCCGTTTCATCTGGACTAAAATGAACTGTGTCTCATTTGAATGAGAGGATTGAATCTTGGATTACATGGTCACACCGAGACGGTTCAGAAAGAAGTTGCTCTTCTACTAATTTAACGACCCGCATGAAAACCTCTGGTTAAGTTTGAATGTTGGTTCAAAATCAAAATAGTCTTTTCTTCATGTTGAATGATGTTGGTCTCGGAGAGCTCAATGTTCTCGGTGTCCTTGATTATAGATGTTGCATCCATATATCGGGTGATTGAAGTCTGTGCAGTTTGATACGACATGGAGAAGAAAAAAAAATCCCCTCATCCGCACGTTGACTTCGACTGTTTTGGTGTTGCCTGACATCTCGGCGACATGGTCACACTGTTGCGCTGCGTGCGCGCAGGATTGTGTAACAAAAAGTAAAGGTCATTATGCTTATGAACTCTTAAAGGTCAGAGCTGCCACGGCTGAAATGCTACAATAGAAGGATTTTGTCCTCATTTTTCACCTCTAAAACTGCAGAGTACAGTGAATGAAACGCGCCGGCTTAATGATAGCATCTTAATTAGACAAGCAGAGGCTAATTAGCAGACAGGAAAAGGATTGAGTCTTAATTAAGAGGTCGCCGGTGTCCATCTTTATCTTGATGGGAGAGTTCGGTGAGTGGATTTGTGATGGAATTACTCGGTCACATACCTCGCATCGCGGTCCGCCGCTGGACCTCCAGATTCTCTTACGTCCTCAAACTTTAAAGCCGTTTAAAATTATTGCCTTGCACGTTTTCTTTTAAACCTAAATGCGGCTCGTGACGGCTGTTTGAATTAAAACCTTAGATCTACTCTAACGGCACTTTATATGGTAATTTTCCCACTTTGACTTTTTGCAGAGTTCTGCTAATTCTCTACTTTTAAGGAGATGGGAGTATATACATGGCTTTCTCTTACTTTCATCTGCTCTGTTTGAGCCTGAATGTGACATGAAGATAAGTTTATATAAAAAAAATGATAAAGATGGATTTAAAACCATATTCTGCTGCAGCCTGAGATCAACCACATGCAGTTTGAAAGGAATCCACTTTATGCATTTATTGTAACCTTGACAAATCTTTATCTTGTCAGGGTTACACATCCCCTTTTTGCTAAATAATCTCTGTGGCAGCTATTGAATAAACTACAGTCATTTTTAGAATTGTCTCAAGTAATCCTATGCTTTGCCACTTCTTCTGCTTTGCATCTGCAAACAAATCATTAATGACCAATGAGTTATTTCCATTATGGTTGAGTATCTTCCTGGTTTATTGGGATAACCCTCGGGGTGCAAATTGCAGCCTGACCTTCAGATTCTGATTTTGGACAATTCTAATTATTATTTTTTTTGTCTGAAACATTGCTAAATATAGTAATAAAAAAAAATGTTGCTCAGTTGGCAATGCTTGGATGACTATTGTTTTACAGATGTGGTGGGAGGGTCTGCCAGTCAGCTCTCTGTCATGGCAGAGAGAAAGTGAACTTTAGCTGATTTTCAAAGATTTGAGGAGATGAATAAGATAAGTGGCTCAAATCGGTTTCACATTAAGTATCAGCCAATCTCACGAAGTTAAGGAAATCGGAGCCTATTTATCACTGCAACCACAGGAAGCTCCATGAACGATTTTATTAAGTTGTATCTTTAAACTCTGAATTGGATTCAATTCATGTCAACTTTGCTTTCAGTCCCTGTTTGGAGTGGTTGGACACTATAAAATATGACTGATTCAGATTCCTAGCTTGAAGTGACCTCCTGCTGTCTCTTCTGAACAACCTCGGAGTTGCGTGGTGCTCTGAACAAGGCATTATTTGTCACAAATATTAAATACATTGTTTTAGCTCTGGTTTTACAATTAATTACTCATTTAAGAGTATCTTTTATTATAGAAGACTCGGAAAACATTTGAATCTAAGCCTGTTGCTTGGAACTTTTATTTTCAAGCCCATCTCACTTAATTTGTGGATGGGTTTTAGAGAACTACATAAAACAGAGTAGCTGATAATCAAGAGGGTTTAGCAGTGCGGTCATTTGCCAGCAGCCTAATCAGACGCCCATATGTAAATAACACTATGCGTCAACATGGTGACTTTTCACGGACCCTCTAGGTTTGTCATCATGCCTCTATTTTTACTTTGTTTGCTGCACGCTCGCTCTCTGTTCTTCATGGAGGCCGTGTGAGCCGATTTCTACCCCGACTGACCCCTCCTCGGTGCCGCTCGTAGAGCTTTTATGCAGGCATGATGTGATCTTCATTTGCGCGCCGAGGCCAAATGAACAGGATCGTGTGGGAAGTGGTGGAAATCCATTTGTCACATGCCGCCGTCCCATCAGCAGCGCTGCAGACGTGGAAACGTAGATGCTCTTTGTCATTTGAAGAACCCTGACGTTGGGAGGGGGAGGGGGGGGGGGGGGAAGGAGCACGCATCCAGATGCGTGTGGATGCTTTTCATAAAGTTTACATACAGGGTTCTGGTCTTGGGTTTTCATTCTCCTCCTCTGTGACGCTCATTGCCGTTTCCCCTCTGTTCTGTTCTGTGCAGGAATGCTGTGTTTACATAGCTGGCTCTGGCTGAGATTAGTGTTTTAGTCTCTCAGGTGTCTGCTGAGTGTCACTGTTTGTTTCTTTTTAAAGTCGTAATTTTGTCTAGAATCCAGCTAGCTTGTCTGCTTCTTGTAAAAATGCAGTGCTGGACGGACTGAGATGGATTTACAGTGTCATCACGGTTCTCCTTGATGTTTCTTTCGCAGCACAGATCTACCACATGGCCTTTGACGGGCCCTTTTATAAGCTGCTTCTGGCGGTCCATAAATCATCACTTTAGCCAGTAAAGGCTTGTGATGGTGTGATCTTTCAGAAATTGAGCTGATATTGCAGATCCAAGAGCGAGGGAAGGAAATGCAACTGCACCGACACGAAGCAATCCGCACAGTCTGTGTGTTGGACATCTCGCCCACTGGGAACAGATACCAGTGGAGATCTGCGACTCATTAGAGTGACTCCATCTCCCTTCTGGCTGGGAGTGCTTTACGGTCTCCAGAATGAGCACCGAGGATTCCTAATGTAGTCTTGAAAGGTTTGGAGAGTCATGGAATTTGATTTTGACTTTATTCCAGGACTGAAAGTGTCTGATTAAATGTGAAATTCTCAAAGGGAGTTGTCTGAACAGATTACACATCAGAAAAGTACTTTCACCTTAGACAAGGTTACCAGTCTCATGAAGAGATGCTGCCCTGGTGATGAAATGCATAAGAGAGAGGAAAAACTCTCGCAGATTTAGACCAGAAAATCATGCGGAAACCAAATAAGTCTTGTTTATGCTCCTTCTCCTTGTATTTTAGGTTTTTATTCCAAGTTGAACTCATAAAAATGGACCAGGAAATCTGACCAATTTAGAATTTTCTTACAAATTTTCTGGAACCTCAAGTATTTGCAGGGGAGAGGAATGTCATGGACTTTTTGCATCTGCAACTTGGTCTCGCGCCGTCAGATGGACGGACTTGTTCCTATATATAATATTTTCAAAACAATCACAATAAAACAATCTAGAGTCGCTTTTACTTGGTTGGTTCAGCTTCTCTTAAAAATAATTTAAAGTTTTTATGTTAGGTCCCACTGTTAGCTGGTTCTATTGCTTTACATCGTATCATAGCTCACGTTCGCACTGAGAAATCGGCTTACTGTTTTCCTCCTGACTGTTGGGGCGCCGTTACTACCTTGCTTGAGCATGCTGGGGGTTGACTTCAACCCCCCTGATTGCTCCCACGTCCCTCCACATGTCACACCTAGACAGTAGGAAAATGTCTCTGGCATCTTCATGTTTCATGACAGATGGTGGATTGTCTTTCTCTGAAAATTTGGTGCATTTGAAAAACTGTCTGCTGTGAATTTATGACTGCTGGCTCCAAATTATCCTCCTAGTTTGTAGACACTTTTAACATATTGTCCCTTCCTGCCTACATTTTATACCTGTATACAAACCATTTCATTCTTGCGTATTTAATTACGCCATCAGATCATTTTCCTTTATTTATGAATTGAGACAAAAAATGGTTCCAGAATGCTCAGTTCTGATGCTTAATGTGATTTCATCACATATTTGGTAAGAACTGATCTTTGTTTGGTACAGCCAGGATCGAAACGAAGGTGTAACATTTTGGAAGGGTCAACATGACCTGCGCTTGTTTCTGTTCTGTGCGTCTTGTACCGTGCACTGTTTATGAGCGCCACATATTTCAGCTGGCTTCATCTCCTCGGCCTCCTGGAGCGGGGAATCTTGCCCGTTAAATCTTTTCTAAAATATTGTGCGACCTCCCTCCCTCCCTCCCTCAGCAGCTTCTGTCTTTGTCATTCCCACCCAGTAGTCCATGCTGTGAAATGACTGGTTCTGCAACAGATGATGTATTGCTCCAATCAGCGTACCACATAAGGGAATCGCCTATTTTCTTAACACTCCAACAAAAGTGAGCGCAAGATTGCCGGCGAACACAAACGTCCCTCCATGTCCTCATGCTCTGCTGGGCACCAGAGCTCATAAATTAGACAAGAAATCTAATTTCCCTGTGGGGTTCTTAGGCTCTGAGTGCACGCAGACCCAGTGTTTCTTTTCAGGGGGAAGTTGATTTCTATTCTTCATGATGTAAATAGGCTGATAAAGGGACAGCTGGAACTGGATTGTGGCCTACTTGCTTGCTGAGTCACAGTGGACAAGTTCTGCTCTTATTGTCATACTGGGCTTCAGAGCAGAGCATGCATGACAGTCGACTCCACACAATACTGCTTTTTTTGTGTGTGTGTGAGAAGGGGAGCTTATCGTGAATGCCGAATTGTGTTGAGCTTGAGATTCTTCAGGGTCAAAGAAAGCACCAAGCACGTTTGAACAATGTTATCATAGAAAACAGCTGGAAAAGCAAATCAAAAATGACTTCGATAGGCAGAGTGGCGGCCATATTTGGGGTCACATGTTACTCAGCCCTTCAATTCTCTTACTTTTCATAATGTTTGAATCAAAGATATTTTTGGCTGTTTTTGTTAATTGTTGTTTTTATCTTGACCGGCTTCCTGTAGCTCCTTTTTCCTGTGTCGCTTCCTCTCTTTATCAGTAAATGCAGACTTTAAAGGTTAAATTTAAATGAGTCATTGCAGTAAGGTTCACAATCTTAAAGAAATGTTTACTTTCATTTTAAAAGTGATACGACAGTTCATGTGAGTTTACCTGAGGTGGATAAGACGTACAGGTTTAAAATTTAAGAATTCAAATATCCAAAATATAAAATTTTCAAAGCCGCTTGAGGCAACATGAGGCAGCCGAGAATGCTGCTGAGTTGGGTACGCTGAACTTGGGCATCGGTACACAATGCAGTGGATCCTCCGAGACAAATATAGTTATAGAAAAAGTCTCGCTCAAATTTGAATTCAGAAGGCGTAAGTTATTACTGCTGTCTGAGAGTAGTATCTCGGAGACCTACTGACCCGGAACCCAACTCGTGGATTTAAGAGTCTGTGTATTTTGTCCTAATTGAAAAAACTAAATTGCTGCACCTGTTGGGAGCATTTTCACTCTGATGTGCATATGCCAACACATTTTCCTAAGCTGTTTCACCTCAATACTTTTGTTTAGCAAGCTGTGTTATAGTTGGGTAACACAAAGTGGTGAATGGAGGCACAAATAATCAGCCCATGTTTTGCTTGTGACCATACTAAAGTAAAAACTCAATTATGAAGCCATAATCCATCAGGCTTCATACTAGTTATCATACATGTGGTCTGATTATAAAAAGTCACTTAAAGCTAGAGGTAAGCATTAAAATAAAGTTGTAAAATATACTTGAACTGCAGGTGCAGTTAAACTCTCTCATCCATTTGGCTCAGACATAAATAAATAACTCTGTTTTGCAGGTAATTATTGCGGCTAAATGTATGTCTGGATAAAACGGTTATCCAACAACATGAGTGGACATTTTGTATTGAAAGAAAAACGGTAACAACCACAGTGAAACAACACATTTTATCATCATATCAAAAGAGATGATTTTTGTTGGATCTTTGGAAAAAGCAAGAGTACTCACTTCGACCCTTTTTTTTCTTTTTTCTTTTTTTTTTTAACCACTCAACAGCCACACATCAATTCAACACACATTTCTGTTAGGTGTGTTTTTTTTTTTTTTTTTTTTGGTTTATAGGAAAATTCAGTGGTGCAGATCCAGATGGCTGATCATCATCCATGTATGGCAGTTCCTTTCTGCTGTTTTAGCTCCACAGGCCCTTTTTCTTAAGCTGCTTTTTAAAAACTGCTTATTTGGTTTGAAAATCAAAGGACAGACTAGTTGTAACTTAATTATAGAATAAAAATTTTTCTTCGTTTGCCTTTTTTCGGGACTTGAAGGTTTTCAGTAAATTTTTCCAATAGCTGTTATTTCTAAAGACATCGCCTCCACTACTGGTGAAGAGGTGTGTTTGTTTTTGCCGACTCTAAAGGTTCATTGTGTTATTTTGAAGGAATGTGAAGAATCCTTTGCATCCAGTCGGAGCTGTTTCGATGTTTATCTCCCCTACGACCGGCGTTAACTGTCAGTCCACAGCACAGGAGCACTCCTGCGTTTAATCACATCCTACATCAATTAAGAAAGAAGAATGACGCAGAACAAATGCATGCTTCTCTTTAACTGACATGATGACTGCAAGTGTAATTATTTGTAATGTGTAATCTGCTAGCATAGTCATCCACAATCTGAAACTTGGAAAGTGTTTGTGTCTCGAAAATGTCCTTGGTTTGGTGTGGGGTTTGGCAGCAACACTGTTGGACCAGTCGGACAGGTTGGGATGAAACTGCCGCATACCTGTGCTGCACCTGTTGGGCAACCTGGGCAGTGCACGACATCATCATGAGGGGGCGGGGCTCCCGGGAGAGATCAGATGCCACGCTCCTTCCTGGAAACGTGACCACACCCGCAGGCGCCTATCTGACATTTTTTGTCGATGCAAATTACTCATGCTTGCCAAGCCTTGCTTTCCATAATGTTTGAATCATTTTTAGTTTTTTCAAGTGTTGCTTAATTTACACCAAAACTGCCTTTTGCCCTGTTTAATAGTAATAAAAAAAAAAAAAAAACATGCTTTATCTCTCTCTACCCATCCACTCTTATCCCCTCTGTTCATCTGGAAATGGTAAACATGACGTTGGAAGCGATTGGTGTCAGGTGACCGTTCTGGTTGCCACAGCAACTGGGTCCTAAATCCCAAAGCACCGGTCATCTCCAGGGACGGGGCTGATTGCTAAATAAAATCTTCCCGGACACACACAGAGACTTGGAAAACAGTGGATAAACACTGGCGGGGAGAGGAGCAGCTTTGAGTCTCATGATGTGGTGGGCAGATAACTTTGTTTAGCTGCTCGAGGACGAACAGACCACATTCCTGTCGGCTCTGTGCAGAGGCAGCGGGGAGCACGGCCAAGTCGGACACATCAGTCTGGTCCCTTCACTGGTGTTTTGGACATTTGCATTGTTTTTGAAGGGAGGGAAAATTACCTTCTTGTTGATCAATTGCTCAGTTGCTTAATCATAACTTGTTTGTCATTACGGATAAAACTTTGTATGTTATTAGGCCCTTTTACTGTATGATAAATTGTCCCAGAAATTATTGCGATAAACAATATTATCAGACCATTTTCAAGTAATATAATGGCAATAGCATAATAATGCAATATTGCAAGACATTCTCGAAGTTCAAAGAACTTTAAATTCTAATGAACATTTAACGATAGAACTGGAAGACGATTTAAATGTCCAAAATAAACAAAACATAAACGACATAAAAATGAATTAAGAGAACTCTGTAAACAAAATTTTCCCTAAAATAAAAAAGCTAGTTGAGACAAATACACTAGATTGGAGACTTTTGTTATCCAGTTTTTGGTAGAAAGCGAGAATGAAAGGAGAAAAATACTAAATCATTCAAATGGAAATTGAGCTCGTTTTAATTCTCATTTGATTTATTGCTTACTGGAACAAATCAATTATTTATTGCAGTAAATAACAGTTCCTATAGTTTCTGTAGGATTTGGCTAAAGTTCCTCTATTTTTACATTTAGTTTTGAAAAGTTTTATTTTCCTCCTCACTCAAGTTTCTTGGGTTCCTCATTGACCCCGTCTCCTGAAAATAACCATGCACAGATCTGAATTAGATGGCCAATTTCCAGTCTCCAGTTGACCTAAAGTTGACTTTAACACAGGATTTTACAAATATTTTAAAAGACTATAAACTTGTCACTTTGATCTATGTGTGAAAGCAGTTAGCTGGGATACAATAAGAATAAAATGAGTCCTTTTGTGTATTCCTTGAGTATCTGTGTCCTTACCAGACCATTCCTACTGCATCAGAGCTCAAAAGGATAAATCCAAGCTGCTTTGCTGTTCTTGGCTTAGCCTTCATGTTATCTACTAAAATAATGCTCACTGTCGCTTTCTTGCACCCTGAATGAACCACATATTTGTGAACGCCTTGCTGGTACTGAAAATTGGGTCACTTTGAGTTTTCCTTCCTTAGTTGTGAGTGTTGGGTTTGGTGCATTTACTGATCAGAAAAAGATGGAACTTTTGAGTTTCTGACCAATGCATCACTGGTGCGGGGCATCCAAGTTAAATATTATCCAGCTCCAGTCACCGGTTTCTCTGCATCTCTAACAAATGTCATTTTTATTGGTTTATAGGTCTTAATTTTGGTGGTTGTTTAGGGGATTTCTAATTTGGTTTGTAAAATCTCTCTCGGTTCCTTAGGATGTATACAAAGAGCCACACTGGAGAGCGTTAGACTCCAAGTTTTATAAACCTGACCCAATTAATGTTTAAATCTAAATGTCAGAAATTTCCCCTTTTAGCGCCGGAAGATTTGGAAAAGCAGCTTCGAAAAGTGGGTAAACAAACTGAGGGTTTCCACAGGAAAAGTGTTGCTTTGATTGCTGTTATATTTAAATGCAGTTAAAAAAAAGACGACTGATGTCACAACTCTGCTGGCCATTGTAAAGGAGGAAAAAGAGGAAATGCGTTGCTTTTGTTCTCAGAGTTCCCAGACGTTCGACCACAGGCTGTGTGTGTGTGTGTGTGTGTGTGTGTGCGCACAAGCCTAAAAATGTTCACTGGCATTCATGGCTGTGTGATCTAAATACAGCTTTTAAATACTGCCTAAGTCACTGTGAGCCATTGGGCACAAACAAGGTCATAAAAGTGACCCTGTTTTGACTTTTAAACATAGACCAATGCTATATTTTTGATACAATTGCCCATGGAGCTCGGTATCTTGGGGTGAATTCAAGTCAAAGATGGATCTACATTTAGCTAATGTTTGCAGATGAAACTTCAGCCTTTGACAACATCGTCGTTATTCATTTTTCAGGCTTGGCATACAATGTCGTCAACGTTGCACCTTCACGTTCAGCCATTGAAGCTTTAAAATATTTAACGCTTGTGTGTTGTTGGCCTTTGTAGTTAATTCTGGAAGGTTAACAGCTTGTATTTACAAGCTGCGATGCCATGCAAAACGTGAATACAGCCCTATAAACGTGGGGAAATACACAATCACTTCTATGGTGCTTTACGCACGCTACCCCAGGATGTACGTTCCCCATCTGGCGGGCGCAGATGAATTGGAGCAGAGGAGGAGAGGGTCAATCCGAGTCTCTCCTTTGTGTGCAGCAGCTCACCTGGTCCATTTCTCTCTGACTCGTTTCTGCCTCGCCAGGCGCCAGCTGTACGGGGAGGAGCTTCAGTCAGATGCCTGGCAGCTCAGCCCAGGTTAACCAGCGGAGCCCATCACTCTATTTATAGCAGGATGAATGACAGACTGAGGACACTGTAGGTTTGGATTAGACGCTGTTCATCTGGGACAAGATGGAAATTTAGGAAATTCATTTACAGCGAATGTTGTATGACGATATGAAGACTCCGAATGTCCGTATACATCTCGCGTGTAATCGCCCTAAGCTCGAAGGTTAGGCCGTTACATTCTTCAGGAAGAAGCCAATAGATTAACATTGACTTTGGAGGAGCTGTATAGTCACCATATGTACTCAAGTCTGACCTCTATGAAGGATGAGAAGAAAGCCATTGTTGAAAAACCAGGAGAAGTCTGTCTTGTATTTTGCCACAAGCCATGTAGGGGGAAGTGTCTCATCTGTCCTGATCAGATGGGACAAAAGCTGAACTTTTGGGTTTTATGTGATTTCTTGCTCTCCACCTCATCCTGAATACCCAATTTCTCGTGTGAAACATGATGGTGAAGATGGAAATATTGCAGAATACAGTGCCATACTGGAAGGAAATCTATTGATTGCAAAAAAAGATGATGTGACATTGGGGGTAATATTCACATTTCAGCAACAAGTCGGATCATTAGGTCCGTGTTGTTGGAACTGCATTAAAAGGGTTTACGTCGAGGCACATTGATGTAGAATGGCTAAGTCAAAGTCCAGAGATAAATCCAACTGAGAGTCTTTGGCAAGACGATGATTTTCATACATAATCTCCATCCAGTCCGACTCTAGATGTTTGAGGCTGGTAGAGAGAGAGATCCTGGAACGGAGTGATACATCGATTTTGTCAAGTAATAGGATTTTCAGTTTTTGGAGACTTAATTTTTTGGAAAATGTAATTTTTTTTCAAGAATGCATTCCTGGGTTTTAGTCCAGTGATTTTTAGCCCATGCAGTACCTTCTCTGGCTTCTCTTTGTTTCAACTTTGAATTCAGGCCAGCTCAAAGAAAGAATGATTGAAGTAAAAGTAATTTTTTTTAAACGTATTTCAATGTTTTTTTTTTTTTTTAAAAGGAAAAAAGTGAGGGGAAAAATAGATTAAAATAAGAAATCGAATTTGGTATCAAAAGTTTTATTAAACCATGTCACTCTGCCTTAACATAGCCTATAGTGCTCACTTTTTAAGTGCACTGAAACACGGTTCTGTGAAGCCATGACTGAGGGGTGTTGCACTTTTTAGATTTTCACTTGTAAAAATATTTGAAAACCACGTAAGAATTTTCTTTGTATCACATAAAATCTGTACGAAATACATTGAGGTTTATGGATGTGATTTCCCATCTCCCAAAAAATGTTCAAGTCACTATAAATAGGTCAGCCTCCTGCCCGCCAATGACATGAATAAACACTATCTGATGCCCTGCTCACCTGGAAAGTTTGACTCGTTCCAGCTGTTCTGACCTCAGACCGCCAACATCTGCTTGCTCTGGCGTCTACAGTGAGCTTTATGTTCACTGTATGCCTCGATTTTTATGCTCGGCACCAATTGTACCAATCAAACTGGCTTTACTTTATAATATTTAACATCACAGTTGAGGTGGAAATGTTCTTTTAAAAATAGAATGGGACAACCAGGTGAGGCTGCAGCTGGGGGTCCTGAGGCGTGAAGGCCCAGAACATGAGATTACCTCATTCTGTTCAGATTAGCATTTCAGCTCCCTCACATTTTCACTTAATTTTCCTTCTCTGTCTCTCACGGTATTTGTTTTTGTTCCCCCCCCACCCCTTTCTGGACTGATTGAACAGAGTAGATGTGGGTCATAAAATCTGGGTGTGTTTTGTTTCTTTTTAGTGTTTTTAAGTGGGTGTGGTCAGGGAATGAACCTGCCACTCCCTCTGCTTTTCCCCTGAGACTCATTCCAGCGTAGAAACCAAAATCAATCCTCTCCTTTGTCACCAATCCCCTTCCTCCTCTCCCTTCCCCGGCTTTCATTTCTGTCCTCTATCCCGTCTCTGAGATCGTATTGCCAGGAATCCAATTACATCACATGACGGTGAATTCGGAGTAATACCAGAGCGCTGTAGCTCTCTGTTTATTTCCCTTTTCTTGCATCTTCTGGCCTCGGGAAGAAGAAGCAGGTTGTCCTACTCCTGTCATCTGACTCCAGGTGTGATCTCTTGCTCTGGTTCATGGTTGTACCTCGTGGCTCCTCCTACGGCCTCCCTGGGTTTCAGGCTTTCTTAACATTCCCACACCAAACAGTTGCTTTGTTTACACTGTCCTAATGCTGTTGTCACTTTTATCTAACGTGCAGCAGGTGACCATTGAATGGAAACTAAAGGCAGAGCATGACCAGGGAGGTGATTTTTTTTTTCTTGACTGCGACCTTTAAAATCCCTTAGAACAACAGGACTTGTGAAAAACCTTTAGCAAATCTACGGAGTTCTTTTAAATTAGTTCAACTGTGGAAACAAAGACATGAATGTAGTGGTTTTACCACCGTATCCTTCTGCGTCTTGTTTTTCTGTCGGTGTCTGAATCATTAAGCTGTCAGGATCCTCCAACAGCTGGTGATGTGTTTTATGTCGGGAGGAATACCTTTTCTCAGTCTGTCTCTGTTTAATAATCCTGAAGTGCACTGTGTCACTAGTCGGCCACAAATCACCCTCATTTCCTGTTTGCCTCTTTTGTTGTTCATTTTGACGTCTCAGTTAGGTCCTGGACTGAATCTCAAGAAGATTATGAATGATGACTGATGTGATTGGAGCCCCAAGTCCTTAAAAAGCAAATCTTACCCTTTTTGGTTTAAATGAATTCACTGGCAGACTTTCTCCAGTCTCATAACCTCCCTTTTCTTAATTCTCACCCACTCTTGGTAGTTTTCTGGCCGATCATTGATCACTGATCTTCAAAAAAATATCTGACCTGTCGTTTCTAAATTTGGCCGATTCTGATTTTCCTGTCTGAAAAGTTGCTAAATATAGCAACAAAGTCACTAAGTTGGCAACAGTGAGATGACAAACGCACGTATGCAGACATGACCTGGTGGGTGGATCGATATCATCCCCCAACCATGACGCATCCACCACTGTGCTTCATAGTTGCTATGGGTTCTTTTGCTATTTGTTTTATGCCAAACATGTTCCCTGTTCTTCCCCCCCACAAATAGTTTTGAACTGCCTTTTTAGAAACATTCTCATTGGTAAACTTATGGTTGACCTTCATGTTTTTCCTGGAAATCAAAGGCTTTGTCTTTGTATACCATGAAAGTTGAACTTGTGAAAACGACAAACGGCAAAAAGGATACGTCGACTAAAGTTAGAGGGTTGTATTAAAATGTAATCCCGGCACGTTTTGGATTTAGTTGAATGGTTTTATTTCTGTTTGTCAAATAAAATGCTGTTGGTGTCCAAAATGAGCCCCAGGATGTTTTGTTCTGCTTTGCCGCACTTGGGAAATAGCTTGAAACCATGAAACATTCATTGTTTAAGGACGTTTTAGTTGCTCTCAAGATGCATATTTCCAAATTGAATCATCTCTGTGGGATATATAGTCAGTTCAAAAATAAAACTGATACTTTTGAGGACTCTTGGTAAAAAGCTCAATAAGATTTTCTTCCCTATCTTTGTAATAATAAATGATTTTAAAGTAAAAATCTACTCTAGCGAACTAAGAGAATGAGATTTTGATTTTAATCTTCAAGAGACAACTATACAAATATCCTTGCCTCAATGTTACTTCTCTACTTAACGGAGGAACTTTCATCCCTAAATGAAGTATTTGGTTTAGCCTGCAGGATGCGACTCCATAACTCCAGAGTTTAGCATCCGGTTAGCATTTGTAAAATGTTGTGACGTTTTGTTTTAACATGACAAAGGCCTATTTACTTGCATGTAATTGTTTAAAAATCTTGTTGCATGTGGGTATGAGCAAATTGATATGCTGTATTCTCATTTGTGTTGGATGTGAGCTCTGCTCTGTAATAAGAAGCCACTCCCGTTGTTAAACTGGAGGAGTGTAAACACGCTCAAACCACTTGGCTCTGCTTTTTTCCCCCTCTTTCTTCCACATTTTAGCGCCTTTTATTTCTTTGTTCTGGTGAAGTCTCCTAGTTTGCTCAAGGGATTTTTTTATTTATTTATTTTTGTTTCCCTGGAGCATTTTCCACGTCTGGTGTAATGGAACGAGGATCTTATTTAGCTTTGCTTACAATACGAACCGCTTCACGTTTTCATCTCCTTTTCTGTTCATTAAGTTGTTCACTCTGGTTAGACAGAGCTGCTGAAAATGAGGATTTGTAAAACGTGACGTTTTGCATCATTTTGTGTCAAAGCTCAGCTGCTTGCACGGTTTCATTAAGACAAAACAACTTCTCTTGAGCTGATCACCGCATATTAAAGAATGTGGCACAGCAGACAGGTAGAAAAATGGAGTCCGTCCACGTTGCTGTGTGGATTTTCAAGTCTGCGTCTGTAGTCTCAGCAGTGGGACTGGCACAGTTCCTCAAAGTTCCACAGGCAGCATGCTAATGTCAACGCTGTGCTTCCCCGCCCCTGTTTTAATCACAACCATATGCCCAGCATTCCTCCCCCTCCAGATACCTGGACCCTGAGCAGTCAGTAACACGACAACCATGGCTTTTGGTGAGCTTTGCTGAATTACTGCCTTAGCATTTTTTCGTAGAGTTTAAATCTTGCCTGAGGAGCCTTCCAGGTGAAATGGCAAATGCGGTCGAATGCCTAGAAAGCTTTGTGACACGGCATACAGTAAAAAGCACATTGCAAAGGGAGACATTGTTAAAGTGGCTGCTACATATGCAGCTCATGAGAAAAGGCAATGCAATAGAAAAGTGAAGGGGTATGCACATTGGGTCAATGTATCCGTGTTGTTGGGGATCTTTAAAACACATTTTAAGGGTTGTTCTGAAGTTTTGATGTTTTTGAATAGAACTGGTACAAGAAGGGTGTCTGTGTGTTGCAACTTGTAGTAGCTGTCATCCACCGGATAATTTTTAACGCGAGACGTTTGCTGATGGCATGTTGCTTTTTAGAATCACAACCCTTATGTTTTGGGGGTTTGACATGCCGCTTGAACAAGAGGCAGGGTAAACCCTGATCAGCTCACCATCACAGGGTAACACAGAGATGCACACACTCAACCTTTAGACCAACTTGGAGTGGCCAATTGATGTAACAAGCATTTCTTTGGGCAGTGGGATGAAATGGAGTACGCACATGGGGAGAACATGCTAATTTTAAGCAGGAGGTCCAAGATCTCTACCAGAATTTGACACACAGGACTTTCTTATGGCAAGGCAACACCCAGAGAAAACAACTCTGTTTTCATGTTCTTCCTGAAAGTATTCCTATGTTTTTAGTGCCCAAGAAGTGGAACGATAACGGTGGAAAAAAGTCAGTTTTCTCCTCGCAATCATATCGAATTGTGCCGCCTTCACAATCCTGAGTGCTTTGGTTTCCAAGCCGTGGTCTTTCATCTTGAAAGTCAGCGAGGTTAAAGACGGTGTTCGATGTTGCTCTGAGAGCCTGGTGGGTTGATAATTTGGGACACCATAAGGTTTTATCTCAGGGCTCAATTAGTGGGGTAATCTGAAGACTCTGTGCGCCCCATGCTGCAGCAGACAGATGGTGACTTGGTGTGTGTTTCTCATTTGAACGGTACCTGTCTCTAAAACATAATCACTCTTTACAGCTGTGTCTGCAGTCTCTCATTTTATCCGTGTCTTACTGTCGTACTGATCTTATGTGGTTTCAAATGCCTTGGATATCTTGACATTCCCGTGTTTTATTTCCGACCTTAAATGCGTTGATGGATTGCTTCTACGAGACTAATAGCCACACATTCACATCACAAAACAAGGTATTGTTTCTGCTCTGGACCTATAAGAAGTCTAGAGCTTTTACAGGAAGCATAGTTGGACAAGAATGCTCGTGGAAGATGTCGAGTTTTATATTTATAAACCCCTGGGAGCCGAACAAGTAACAGGTTTTCTTATCTCGGAAGAAAGATGAGGGCAGTTCAGTCCACATCTGTGTAGTGAAACTCAGCAGCTGAACAAAGGAACAGGATCGCGTTGAATGAGGCGTATGTGGTTAGACTTGCTCCGTTGGGTTTTGGGTGGTCTGATGTCATCATCTGCACACGCTGCCAGTTTCTGCCTGCGAGCTGTACAGCCCCGGCTTCAGTTTCAATGCAAATACATGTTTTAATATGCTGTCCGCCTGCACTTTGATCTTCCTTTGCCTCTACTGTTAAGGCACTCGGAAAGAGCTTTTAAAGCATCTTTGAAATGAGGAAAAAAAAATAGTTGTATAAACAACAGATGTGCACTCTGATCCCAGGCCACCACGTTGATTTTGATTTTTTTTTTTCCTCAAACAAAAGTATGCTAACAACTCTGAGTTTAATATAACGATTGAAACGGTAGAGGATTGAAATATCAGGAATGTATTTGTGTGATATTGAATTTTCAGATGGATGTAAGATTTGGAAGTATTTCACTCTCTTTCGTTCTGTAGGGAGCCGTTTTCGGATCATGCTCGCTGCCCTTCCCACTTAAAATTTTGACAAATGAGCGAGGGTGTTTATTTCTTCATGCCTGTCCACACCTCGTGTGTCTCATACAGGTACAACCATACAAGATTTGCTGAGAAGACAGAAATACTGTCTCATTTCTGCCTGCATTCCCACACTGCATGCAACCTTTGCTTTGGATGAGAAGCCAGAATCACTTTCTTGGGCTTTTTCCGCCCCCCAAGAAAAATCTCATCTCTGCTGAATAAGAAGTCTTAGGAAGTTGAATTTCTACCATATTTGAACAATCTGGCATTCATTGGTTGGTTAAAGGTAGGGTGATTGTCTTATTTTCTTGCCCTGTCTGTTTTTGTAGCATTGTGCAGGGACAAACGCTAATCTGCTCAGATTAATCTGTCCACATTGTGCATTTTACACAATTCAAGGAAAGGAGGAAACATTTGGCAATAAACTTCTGAAGCTCTGTGTACTTTCTGAAAGCTTTATTGGCGTCATAATGCTGAGGTTGATGCTATTTTTGTCGGTGGTTTAATTGTGCTGAGACGAAGAGAAATGCCAGCTTCCCCCGCTCATGCTTATGATGAGAATGATGGTGGTATGTTTTTTTTATCGACAACTTTATGACATTTTGCCTGTGCCTAGCAAGCTCGTTGTTTTCTGCTATACTTCTGACATGACAAAGATGCCCGAATTTGGTCTTGATTGACGCCTCAGTCCTGACTTCAGTTTTTTAGTGATTAGTGTGCCAAAATGGGTTGCAAAACTGTTTAACTTTGTACTCTGTAATCTGTTAAGTTGATGGCTTGTTTTACCAGCCACTTCTCTTTTACACACAGTGTTACGACCCCTATATGCTCATGCCGTTAATTGATTGCTCACAGCAGGATGGCTGGATCGCTTTTTTCTAATGGTCTTAATCTCTTTGACAGAAACTTTGCTCAAATCTATACTGGCGGGTCAAAATTGGCAACAAATCTTGAATCGGTGTTACTCCAACAATTACAATTTTTATGCACATGCTGGAAACGCTAAACCCCTCAACAGTGGGTATTTGTGATTTTATGTTAATATAGATCAGTCACATGATGGCTTATATGTGGTTTTCCATCTGGTCATAATTAGTACTTCAGAGCCTTGAAGCGACTTCCTACCTCGCACTCCGCGTTGTTGATTTGAAATCAATGTGACACACATTTTACCTTCTGTACTTGCCTGCTAGGGTCTGCCAGGACCTTCTGCAGATATCCTTGTGCATCTCAGATGTTTGTGATCACACTGACCAGGCAATAATGTCAAACTGAGTCAAAGCACAAGACACAAACCACATTAAAAAAACTGTAACTCAGACCACGAAATGGGTGGGGGGGGGGGAAGAAGTTTAAAGGATATTGCATTTCTCTTGAAGCAAAGGACACAAAAATCTGCATTGGTTTCTTCGTAAAAAGTTGCCAAACCTGATATAAGATTGCATCAATAAATGCACATTGAGTAAATGTGCATTTACTCAATGGGTGGACTTGGCAAAATCCAAGGTTGGACATTCATGGACATGAAGAAGTATATGGCAACCAGCACATCCACTGCCAGAACATTTCCAGAAGGTTCTTGCCTCTTTACATAGATCTCACATCATTCTGATTTCTCTAAGATCTTTAAACTGGCTAAAAACACTTGGAAAAAAGCTCATTTCTGCTGTGGTTTCTGCATCCATCATGTTCCATGACAGCTTAGCCTTCCTGCTACCTTCTGAAACGTTCCCTGTGTCTCTAACCTAAGTGGACGTTGCAGAAAGTCGTCTCCTTTTAAATAGCTTCCTTGCATCTTGGTGCTTCCTTTGACGTTTTTAGCACTGACGAAGATAATTGTATATATAACATTGAGTTTTCTTTTGTCAGTAACAATTTTCTATAGTGAAGGGCATTCTGGTCCATGTGACATAACTGCTTATTTTGGTGCATACTGTTTGTAACAGATCTGATTTTTGTGTTTCTGGCCCGTTTCTAGGCTGGTCCAGCTGAAAATTGGCCCGTTATAGGCGCCAGCCGATTTCTCAGTGCTTCAGTACGTTTGAGGTTAGTTGAAGTGAACCAGTACAACTAGGAATCCTCAAGCTGGGATTCACAATCGAGAGGAAATGCAAATGCACAGATCTCATCGGTTGAGTGATGCTAAAGAAAATGTGGCCGTTATGAGAACTTTAAGCTGACTGGGCTGATGTCACCACTTTACGTTGATTCCTCCATGGGTACATGCAATAAACGGTTGAACCATCTAATTTTCGCCCCGCTGTAATTGGTACTCAGAGTTATGAATTGCAGCTTTTACCAATATGGATGTTACTGATCAGAGATTGCCCAGGATGTGATTGATCACTTTGCTGGCTCCGTTCCACATTACCAATATTGACATGAACGAAATATTAGAAATTCATTGTCAGACGCCGTTGTGCCACAGTGCTTACCCCAAGAACCATCAGCTACTGTGAGCGCAATAGATTTATTTATGTTTTGGGACTGATGTTCCATCGTTAAAAGGCTGTTTGCTGATATCCATGTTTTAATTTGGAAGACCAATTTCCATGTTGTCCATAGGCACTAGTTAATTAATTTTCTGGGGTTAAAGCCTTCTTATCCATATCATTCACGTTAGGTCAATTCCTTCCAACTCAGGCCATTACAAACTAGAGTTAACTTCTGCATGGGAGTGCAATATTTGTTCAGTTTTTATTATCGGTTTGTAATATCACTGCAGCCCTAATGACACTTCAGCGGGATGAAAACTCGCTTTCTCCTCCCTCTGAAGTGTGAGCAGGAGGAGTTGAGTTATAAAAATGTCATTCTATTGATCAGAGAGAGCGAGGGGGGGGGAAATGACACTGGCACTGGCCAGACTGCATGTTTTAACGACTAATTGAAGAGCCTCGTTTGGAGGGCAGGGGCTGATTGTCTGCAGCGGCAGAGAGAGTCCAGCTCCAGCGATTTGGCCTAGAGCTGGCTGAGCTGCACTCATTTGGGGGTGGGAGGCGAATGCTAGGGATTTGCCCAGAGGCCAATGAGCATGTCAGCAGCTGGCACTCAGAGGTCTGTGGTCAGCAGCAGGTTAACTTCAGCAGGAACAAAAGGGCACATTTTCTTTTTCTTTTTTCTTTTCCCCGGTTTGCGTGTTTACAACTTCTTATTGACTTGCAGTCATTTATGAGCGCCGCAACCCCGTGTAACCCGGAATGGCGAGTTCTGTGGGCCTTTTCTGGAAGAATGAGCATGAAGCAAACTTGTCATCCCTCATCTTCACATGGGCTCTTTCCTTTTTTCTTTTTTTTTTTTTGCCATGTCGAGAATATTTTGTCCAGTGTGTGTGTGTGCCGTCTGTTTTCCACAACCTTTTTTGGGGGGGAGGGTTTGCTAGGGTCTTGTGACTTTTGAGCTTTTTTGGCTTGAATGGTCTCCTACTGTTTACAGATTTCAGTAGGATTGCTGTACAGGAAAGCAGCTTGTTACTTCATTAAGGAACAGTTAGTGTCTCAGTTTGTTTATTGGATCTAATCTGTTCTCATTGCTGAGCCAGCACCATCATTGTTTTTCTTTGGGATATTCAAAACAATACAATACAGTCACACAAAAAAAAACTCCTCCACTAATATTATAATATTCTTCTATATGAAGGGAAACCTGGTTTACTCTGTTCCAGATGTAAGAACTGCATTCAGCGGATTGGAAAAACAACGAGGTTGTAGAGCTGTGGGGGAGACGCATGCTGAACTGTGCAGCCATTTGCTTTTGTGTTGCCCTGCGGCCGTTTGATTGGTCAGATGCCAGCTGTCCTGACTAATAAGAGAGCCGTTTCTTTTGCTCGTTTGTTCTTGCTGTGTTTCTCTTTAGTCATCAAAGGGATTCTTAGAAAGGATCTGGTTTAAAGCAAACTTTACTTTGCATTAACAGCAATATGTGTTCTTGCTAGTAAAAATAAGTGACAAGAAGTTGAGCATATTCTTTCACAAAAGATAAACGGAAGCAGAGGATGTTTGATTCTTATTTACACCTGCTGTTCGTGGGCATGTCTTTATGGAGAGTTATGATTTAAAGGCATCTGGTCTGTATCACATAAAATACCAAATAAATAAATCGGATCCAAGTCTCTACTAGGAAAACTCCACAAATACTGCAAAAGAACTTTTAATATCCAAAAATACAATCTTATTTATGCTTCATTATATTATTGACTTCAATTATTACATTTTCAAGTAATTTTATTGAATGAACTCTGTTGCTTTACCAGAAAAATGTTATAGTATCCATCCAAAAATGTTGCTACATTGTATTGTCTCGAAGATTTCTAAAATTACTACTTTACTAGCAGGCATTACTTTATTTGCTATTATTAACTCTTTGGTTGCTTTTCTCCAAGGTAGCCACTAATTAATTCATGCTAGATACAAACCATTTTAGGGTGAGATCTTCTTTTTTTGTATCTTTTAAAAAGTTCGGCTCAAAACAGACCGAAAACGCAAAAGATCTAAATTGTTACGTCATCGGGCTATCCCGTGATCTAGCAGTGATGCAGACTGCACTCTTTGTGAAGTCCTGGTTCTTTTGGGCCGACTTTGACATTAATTGAGCAGCGTGTTCTCTATTCTTCTGGTGATTAATAACACTGGAGTACCGGTCACTTTGATTGAAGTGTCCAATCAAAAAGGGGGTTATCGAGAGACGGTCTTTAATGGAGAGCTTTAGTCTTTGTCAGTGCTTGCTTGATTACAAATGATCCCATTGTTCCTTTTGACGGACTCCTTTTCGGCATCCCAAATAACAGGGTATGATAGCACAGGGCGCCAGCAGTAAATACTAATTAGCCAGCCTGGTGTTCCCAGACTCGACACATTGTTCTCATTTTCAGCAGTGCCATGACTTTAAAGTGAGCAGAAGAGTAAAAGCTGTATTTATTGCATTAGCGCAATGAAAATGATATTTTCATCAAACAATTGTTAATTAGCTGTTCAGTGTGAGTTGAATGTGTAATAGAAATAAGAGTATGTCTGCATAAATCATGCTGTTCACTTCTTGAAGGCTCACGACTGCCAGTTCGTTCGAGGTTAAAGAACGAGGCAGTTGTGCTCGTCTTCATGTGTCGGCATCAGTGTTTTTTTTTTATCTAGACTTTTTTTTTTTTCTTTAACCACAATTCAGCCTCCACAACGACACTGTTAGCATGGATCTGTTAATCAGCTGTCAGGCTGATGGCCCAATGTGCTCACTGCTTAGTGATGCATGCGGCTCAGACCCGGGTGTTCTGTTTGTTTTCACTGGAGTGAAGGATGGATGAGCATACTTTCAGTTCAGCTATTGTAGGACCCTAGCTGTTCTCTTCCAGCTTGATGGACTGCAGATGGTTTTTCTTGAACTGCTAAGGTTGAACTGAAGCAGTTATTTAAAAAAGTTGTCCTGCAGTGTGCAGTCTCAAAGTAAAAGTTCTCCTGTAGTTTATTAGGCCAGCTGGAACACTTGGATCACAGAAACATTTGTCTGTCTGCTATTATGCGTTTGCTCATGAAAGTCAATGAAGCAACACTGAAATTAGGCATTCATGATTTACTGGTGTTGAGGTAGATTGGACTCCCTACTCGCTTTTCAGTATTCTTGGATTCTGCTGTTCATGATTTGTTTTTATTTTTTTGTTTTTTTGTACAACATGTCTAAAATATTCAAAAGAAATGCAGCTTTAGAAGCTGATAGTTGGCTAAAATATTTGAGAAGCTATTAGTTGCCATTTGCAAAGCAGATAATTTAATATCACCTTTTATTTTCCTTGCTGCTGATTGGCTGTCTCCCCATGATCATGGATGTTAGCTTTCGTGGTAGTGCTTAGCCGTTTCTGCTGTGCGTTTTAACTCCTGTTGAGATACATTTTGGTGTTCGAACTATTAAAATAGGTGTTTTTAGAAGTTGTCTCACGCACATGTGGATGTCAGGCGTTCACGGACGGTTGTGGTCGCTAACCTCCCATGAATACTGGGGGTCCACTGGTGAAAGTTAGCAATGATCATAAAAATTCATCATAAATTCCTGTGAGGCCCGTTTTCCAGATCTGGATAAGTGAGGGAAAAAAACATTGCATTTCAAGAATAATTTTCAATGTCGCCAAGTTTCATCAACCAGTTGGTAAATCTAGCTAATTTCATATTCAAAACCTGACCAGAGATGTCTGTCATCAATTTATTGTAAAATCTAGCATTTATAATTTAAAATAAAGCTACACAAGAGTGTAAAATTTTAGTCTAGAGATTAATAGAATTTTTACACAAAAATCATATATGGCCATTGAGAATAATTGATTATTAAATTAGCTAATATGAGCTTACTATAGTACTAGTGTTGACCTATAAAGGGCAAAAATGGGAGCATATAATTTAGAATATGTGTGAAATTTACGAGGTGCTTATTCTATTTTTTATTATTTTTTGTTTTTGTATTAAAATAATAATAAAATGTAAGGGCTACCATCTCTATAACCCTAATAATCCATATGTTACAGCTGCAGCAATAATAATAGTAATCATTTAGTATAATTTTAAATTGTTGGTGCACATACAGTGACGTGCGCTGTACATTATCACTGTTTGTAATATTGGGGATGCCATTTCTAGCAGCAGGAATTATGACCACCTGCTTTGACCTTCCAATGTACATTTTCTATAACTTTAACTGTATCTTCCACTGAACTCCATAACATATGCATAATTATATCTCCTCCATATCTTTATGAAAAGCATGGATCTACATCTTTAAATCCCTTCAAGTCCACCATCTGGACTCCTAGTTGATTTCTATTTTATGCCAGCTTGCTACATTACAGCTGTTTAGCACTGTATTTGCAGCCACACTTCCAAATCGTTTTCTGAAATCTCTGGATGTGAAGATATGGGCTGCTGTAGACTTGCCCCAAAAATCTGGATCTGTGTTAAGTGATATCACTTTGGAGCTGCACTCAAACAGCAGCTGTGACGCTTTAGTTCATCACAATATCTGATCCTACAGTCAGATTGCAATCATTCAGCTGGAATTAAAGAGCAGTGAACCCAAGAGGTAGAGAGAGGGAGAGAGAGGGAGAGAGAGGGCTTTTCAGAGCAAATAATCACCGTTTTCAGAATAATTAGCAAAATGTCAGCAGTTTTTGAGGCTCCTTCTTCTGTTCTCTGCCACTGGGCTTGACTATTTCTGATGCCACAGAAGAGAGCGCCATCATGCAGAACTCGTGAGTCTGAGCGAAGCCTTAAGCAGAACTTGAGTTTGACATCAGACTAATACCCAGACAGACTGCGTTGCTGTTTATCAGAAGATTCTCTGCAGTCTGGTATTGTATACCTCTGCAGAAATGGATAGAGATGATGAGATAAAGGAAATGATTAACTCCTATTAGCTACACATTATCTCACAGAACTGGAGTTTTATCAGGTAGCTGAAACCTTCTCTCTAACTAGTAACCCTGGGCCAGATGGGGGCTGTCACAGTATGATGATCTTCTTGAGTGGAAGTTACACAGTTTTATTCATGCAAAAAAAAGGCTAACAGTGGGAATATGCTGAAAGGAAGATGATTTTTGGCATTACATTTTTTTAAAATATATTTTTTAAGCTTGATACTCCTTTTACATGTTTTATGTCTTTCCATAATGAACAAATTAAATTTCAAAGGTTAGCTGTAAAAACGTAGGAAAAATGTCAACTAAAATCAGCTTTTTAGCATCTGTTTGCCTATTTGCTCCTTAATAGAGCAACAAAAGTGTAACAGACTGATATAGGCTGGTCAGTTTGTTGCGTCCTGCTGAAAGTTGCCTGTTTAGCAGACATGTTGCTTGTGGCTTACCAAGTGTGGTTGAAACATCAAACTGAACGTTGCCACTGGTTTCCACAGCAACACAGACTGTTTTCATTTACCAGAAATGCTCCAAATTGGACAAATTTTTCTCGCTTTGAAATATGAGGAAGGTGTATCGTCCTTCGTCCAGCCAGCTGACCATCGTGTGCAGCAATAGCTGATTGAAAGAGCTTTGTGGTGCTGTTCGCTCAAGCATACAATCCAGAAACTGAACTGGTAGCGGAAATTTCAAAGTGGGCGAGTGTCCCTCCAATGCGTCTGGACTGATGGAAACGTTTTGCGGTTTTAAAGCAGAGACTTTTTTTTTTGAGACCTTGGTTCACCTCCACCCAGGCCTTCCTGTTGGAACTCAAGAGTTGATCAAAACAGGTCTTAAAATGTTAATTGTTGGTAGGTTAACCTTGTTTCCACATTTAAAACTACATCCAACCTTTAGATTTCTGCTAATTTTGCTTCAGGGAACCATAAATGAGAAATGCAACTAGTTACTGATGAACCGTTTGAGGAATTGATAATTGAATTGAATTTTGCAGATGTCAACAAGATTATATTTAGTTGGAGTACGTTATTTTCTACAATTCTCAAAGATTACTGTAATTACTTCACTCTGAGAGAATTTTTTTTTGCGTAGCTAAAGTTGAGAAAAAAAGCAACATTTTATTTCGACCTTTTAAAACAAGTGCATAATTATAATACCTTTCAGATCTATACCCCAAAATATTTTCATGTTCACCCTGCAGTGGATCATCATTTAATTTAATATTAGCTCTTTTTTTGGGGGGGGGGGGGCTTTAAAAAAAAAAAAAAAAAAACTTCTCCCATGTCACTTTATCAGATGTGCCCATTCGTTTTACTCCTAACAAACCCACCCTCTCCATCCATCCCCTCTAAAAGCACAGCTGTGTCTTCAGCACTCCCAGCTCTGCAGCTATCTCAGGAATTTGGAGGTTCAGGAGGTGAGGAGGGGGTCACCGAGGCAGCCTGCTCTAATGAGTCACTAATGGTGCCTAAGCACCGACTCCTTGGGCGCATTGAACCGAACGGTTTCGGCCGACTCTGAGGATTCCTGCGTTGGGTTCAGTTTTTTTTCTTCTAAAATCAAAGTTTCTCCTCTCTTGTTGTGGTTTCATTGATCTCTTTGGTGATGTTACTTAAAATTCCCACATCCCAAACATCTGTTTGGTTATTTGCGCGTTCCTCAAATCTCCCTTTTTTTTTTTTTCATTTCTTTTTGGTGCAGATTTGGTTGTTGACGATGTGTTGATTTGAGCTGACTCAGCAACATTTCTGCCGCAGGGAGGAATCGGCACAGCGTGTAGGGGTAAGGGATATGATGGGAGCCGTGCCTGGGGCGGCGGGGCCTTGAAGACTGGCTCTTGTAACGTTGTTCTATCATCCACTCCATCTTTGTTACGTTGCCTCGGAGAGTCTCTCTTTTCGCTCATGTGGAAGACACGCTTTGCTGTGCCTGCGTGCACAAATGTGTGACACAGGACAGATCCACAAACTTTTGTTTATCTTTTTATAAATACTAATACAATCCTTAGTATTTTTAATGGTGGATTTAAAGTATTATCTCCTGAAATCCTCATAAGCATCATTTTAAGATTTTATGAAATCTGTTGTACAATTCAGTCTAGGTTTGAGCTGTAAATATTTCAGTTCTCACACTTGTTTCAATGCAAGGTGAAATAAATCCATGAGGAAAAAATGTTTTTTGCCGATAGATTTCATCAATTCATTTTAGTTCAGCGTAAAATAATTAAGTTCAAGTACTTAAGATTTCAAACTGCAGATAATCAGATGTAGTTCAAATTTGCAGAAAATAACAGTATTTAATTTCATACCGAAGAGCCCGCTGGCATCATGATGCCCTGGATGAGAACCATAATCTCAATGCCACTGACTAATAAAAACCATGCACTTTACTCCTCCCTGAACATTTTCAGTAGAAAATATCGCCAAACATTTAAAAATATCAATAGAGATAAAGGCTAAAACTGGGGAAAACGTTATCCAGCAATGACATCTTCATTACATTTAACCAGATTCAAACATTTATAAGCAGATTGGCTGAAAGAAAGGCAACTCTTTTGTCGACTTGGGGATCAAATCCAAATTCTCTGTGGTGCAAGCACATTTTTACTACCGAGTTTTACAGGAACTGCTCTCACACACTTGAGGTATAACATTTCCTTTGCGCCATTAGTAACCAAATCTGGCAGGAAGGCTCAGAAAGATATATGTAGAATCTTATATCTTGTGTTATTATAACTCCTAAATGTAAAACAGGATTGACTAATATTGGTTTTGAGGTGGCCTTTGTACTACTTTTACTCGACCCCCTGTTCTTTATCAAGTACTTTTGCATTCACTTAGCTCGTGGTGGGTTCACCACCATGCTCCGTGCTTTGCATCCCATCACTCACCCAGCTGTCTGCACCGGAGAGAAACGAGAAGAAAAAGTTATCTGGTGGATTCGGGGGTTAGCCACACCTCACTGCGTTCACCCTTTTCAGTGGGCTGCCACTGATTGATGGTAATTTGCATACAAATGGCCAACTAATTTTGTCCTCCCTATGCTTGGTCGACAGAAGACAAAGGCAAACTGCTCTGCTTCAGCCAACTCTTCTGTTTGACTTCAAATAGTCATTTTAAAGTCTAAACTTTTAAAATAGTCCATTTGTTTTGTTTCTATATTTACATCATTTGACTGTTAAGTTACTTCTGTCATGCAAGGTCCAAACTTTATGACTTATGTTTGCTGTATGTTTTTTTTTTCTTTTTAACCTCCTGCCATAAAACAAATTGAGTGCTTATTCATTTTGATAGAAAATATTCTACGTCGCTCAATAACATTGTGCAAAAATATGTCCATCCATTTATTTAACATGACTTTGTTGATGTGCTTTGTAAATGAGTCCAAGCATGTTTTCTGTTGCTTTGTCTGTGTTTCACTTCCATTTATTCTCAAGGATGCACTTTAAAAGTCTTGGGGAGTTCTGTCTGCGATGCGTCATCTAAAAACCACCAAGTGTGGGGTAAAACCGTAGTACTTAAACCGATAGACTCCCCCCCTCCATTACCTACCCCACGCCTTTCCTTTTCCTGAGCTCCTCTCTTTTCCTCCTCCTCTTCTCTAGCTCATTTCCTGCCTACATTCCTTCTTTCTCTGGTTCCTTGTCCAACGTCCTCTGGATCTTTTTGTCTGTCCAAAAATGTCACCTCAGCCACTTAACATTGGATGTCCGGGTTTACATTCATGATTTATTTATAGCTTTAAAACAAAGCAGACTGGTAGTACTGTCCTCCCCATTTTGGACAAGAAATATGCCTCTCAACACTCAGGATTGTTAAAACCCCCTTTTTGGATTTGTTAAACCAGTTAGCAGCTTGGTGAGAGGGTTTGGACTCTGCATTTTCTCACTGCTATTTGTTCAGCACACACCACTGAGAGCATTGCAAACAGTCAAGCTGGAGCAGTTCTAGTCAACGAGCTGTTGGAGCTAATTTTATAAATTACCCAATGGATTCTCTTTTTTTTTCTCTCTCTCTTTTACTCCTACTTGTTCTAAGGGAAAAATAACGTTGATTAGGTACATAAGGCAGCATAGTTGGCATGTTATTGCCAGTATCCTGATCCAGTGGATTAGAGTGCTGATTAGGCAGAATATTTTTTGGATTGATCATTATTGGTGTCATAGCTGTGATTTTCTTTTGGGTACGTTGGCAACAGTGGCAGCGCAAGACGGTCAATGAAAGGCTAGTTAGCTTGTCAGTCCATAATGCTAAAAGTCATCCTAAAAACTTATGTATGCATTTATATCTAAATATATACTGAGGTTTTGTAAAGCTCTGACCTTCTGACCCACCATATTACTTGAATACGGTTTCCTTTTAAGAACTGTAAGAAGATCTGAGAATGGTTTTAGGCTGTTTCTGAGACAGCAGTTACCCTAAATCTGAGTTTTACTCTGGTTTTAATGCAACAACATTAATATTATGAAATTAGTATCAACTTTTGACAATTAATGCAGCTGGTAATATTAGTACTTCATCTTCTTTGTGTATTCTTTAGAGAATCCTCTAGAGATTTTCAGAAAGCAGCCAATATGTCCAAATCCAACTGGATGACAAAAGTTTGAAGCTCAAAAGAGTAAAACAGAACATCTTAATTTTGCACCATTCAGTCTTCAAAACTTCTGCTAAAAGTCTTGCGTTCAATGTCTCTAACTACTGGAGTTGTGGTGTGTGTGTGTGTTATTATCTCGGCTTTTGCATCTTGGGATGTTTCTTCAGGTTATACGAGATGAGGCCGTTGCTGAGCACTCAACACACAGAGGCAGCCTCCAAAGTAAACGCGTCTCTAAGCTTCAGCAGCCTCGGTTCTCTGCATTGTTAGCTTTGGGTCTAGCTCCTGCTGAAGTTGCCTCTGTTCAGCACTAGAAGACTTTACTGCCTAATTAACAAAACAAATAGTCATATTTTCACCATGAGCCGCGTCTTCAGCTGGGATTCGTATGAGGCACGTTAGGAGTTGATGTGATGCCTTTTTGCACTCTTGTTTCGTGCCAAACCCGTTGGGTGTTTGTCTTTGCATTATCTGGGTTGCGTTTTCTTAAAATGAGAACATTCGTAATGAGATAACAGTCAGCTATTTCCTCTTCACAGTTCATTTTGGAAACTGAACTGATGCACTCTGCATGAGATCAGACCTCGAGGAAAATCCTCCCTATGCTCAGCATTCCTGTCTGTTTTTCTTTTCATTACCTCACCTACATCTGTGAAGATGTCCTCTGTGGTTAGGAATAGTTCTGTTTCAGTTTGTGCCTATAACTACTGATTTGACCTGCAAATACTTATTTTAGCCAGTTTTAATTTCCATTTTTGTCCCTCCTTCCTCCTGTAAGGCAGCCTCTATAAAGAGCACTGTCCCAAATTGCAAGTGAGACAACAGTCGCTGTAAAACAGGGTTTTGCTTATTTAAAGTTTTAAATGATTTTCAATTTTATTAGCAGCCTCAATTAGCAATTAGCATAACTAGTGCGTTAGCATTACTACATACAATGATCAATCTCTCTCTTTATTTCTAGAGTGTAAACTCTTACCTTAAATGTAAGATTTCCAAATGGCTGTTAAAATTTCTAATTCCATCATTTTCATGACATAGGTTGGAAATTCAAAGGGAAAGCTCAGAGCAAGTTTGCTGTAATACACCCAGCTTTCCTGTTGTCACATTAAAGTTCATTCATTCATTTTTAGTTCCTGCCAGTGTCGTAGCTCTGTTTTGTTTGGCTTTCATTGCCGGTGAGTTTTTACACGGTGTACATGTTTGCACATGCCCACCAGTTTTCAAACATTTGATACTGTTCAGGTTTTTTTGCTTGGGAAAATCACCATTGACATTTGTCCACTGTTTTTTTTTATTTATATGCTTTAGTATCCCACTACTTTTGATGACAATTTCTTCATTTCAGAACAATTAAATATTTAAATGTATTAAGTTTGCATGCTTAGATTACCATCTTTAACATCTTTCATATGGTCTCGTTTATTGAACTTTTTAAAGCAACTTTTAACATTATCCTTCTTTTTCTCCATGTCTTCTCTGTACCCCTTCCTGCTGTGACCATGGCTCTTCTGGAATGACTCCATCAGGTAAGAAAAAAAAAAAAAGCCCTGAAAAGCTCCCTGACTTCGACATTTCTTACACATGTTCAGTGATGAATGCCGTTCTCGCAGTAGAGCACACTTCCCTTCATTTGTCTGCTGCGGTAGGGATAAAACAATATCCATCTTTCCACAAACTGAGAACAGGAGGAAGTCATGAAGATGAGGAATGGAGCAGATGCATCCGTACTGCTCTGCATTCAGCGGGGCTTTAGAATAATATTTAGACTGTGACTTATTGGACCTGATGACAGGCATAACAGTGATGCAGTAAAGCGGTCGGGGTTAAAGTGAGGGAAATTTGAAACCCTGCAAAAATCACCCTATGTTTAAAGGCTCACAACTCTGCGAACTTTGATTGTTAACTCTAACTGTGGCTAATGTTATGACAGTGGATGATGGCAGCTTTATTCTTGGAGCTGTCTCATTGGGGCAGGGCAGAAGCAAAGACGGTGTTTATTTGAATGACTTTATATGAATGACACCTTAAAATATAACACTTCTCTAGGTAAACTGTGGAGAAACGGGACTTGCATGTTATTGGTTCTGCCTGCTGTATGAGAGCTGACAAAGAAGACAGAGCTCCTCTTAAGTCTGAAAAATATGACTTAATGTTTTCAAGGCCTGTGTTTGGTTATGGTGGAAAAATATTTGCATTTTTCCACCATAACTAACATTATTTTGTAAAAGTTCTGCCCATCTGTCTCACCGCTGTGGCTATGTCTGTCATATAATTATAAAACTCGCACCAAAAAAAATGGCCACATATTCTATTTCTGGCATCTATGGGTTTCATTTTTTCTCTAGACTTCAGAAAAAATGCAAAAATTGCTTTTAAAATAGAAGTAAACTTAATCTGCATTGCTGAGTTTCAATGTACCCATAATGTTATGTTAAGACGTTGCTAATTTGCTCTGTGCTATAAGAGGAAGCGCAACCAAACTGTCGCATATTGTCACCTAACATCCACCAACTTGAATGCATTTTATTGGGATTTTATGCAATAGACAGATGGGACGTCTTTGTATTTGGCCCAATTTCCTTTGACACCCTTAAATAAAATCCATTGAAACCACTTACTACATTCAGAAGTCACCCAAACCAGTAAAAACAGTGTGATTATCTGTTGTTGGGTTTAAGTAAAGTTCTATGGATGCCTCTGAGATTTGTTGGAGAACTTTGGAAGGTGCGGGTAAGCCCAAAATTATTCAAACCTTAGGCACATTTAGGTTTAAAGTAGGGATGCATGTAGGCTTTTCAAAATAATAAGTCAATTGATCGTATGATAAATTAAAGCGAGCTCAATTTTTATATGCATGATTTATTGTTTTTCTCTTTCTACCAAAAACTGGATGACAAAATCCTTCAGTCTGGTGTTTTGGTCTCAACTTGCCCTTGTTTTGAAGGACAGTTTTATTTACAGAGACTTCATAATTCATTTTATTAGTTTTTTTTCCCCCGTTGTTTTATTAATTTTGGATATTGAAAATGTCTTCCAGCTCCAGTGTTAAATGTTTGTTAGAATTTAAAGTTTATTCATCTTTAAGAATGTATTCTTGCATTATTGTGCCATTACCAGTACATGCCTTTAAAATGGTCTCGGAGCAACAATATTATCGTTTATCACAATAACTTGTGGGGCAATTTATCATCCAGCAGAATTTTTTATTGTAACAGGCTTAGACGCACAATATATCAGTATTTACATCGGTATTGCCCGATCTTTGCCATTTTTGACATTGCCATATTTTCCTTTGAGAAATTCCCATCTCAAATGAGTGATGCACACTATTGTACCTGCAGGGGACACTCAAGTTTCTTATTTCATCAAATTAGGGCTGAAATATTTGTAATAAATATCACACCAACCTTTCTACATTTGAAGAGCGGGCCTTATTCAGTTTATTTAATGTTGAAGTTGTAGTTTGAGTCATCTTGATGTCTAATAGTTTGTGAGACATCTGCAGTGTTTTACTCAAATAAATGTGTGATTATACCAAATGGAGCATTCCTACTGCACTGTGTTGTGTGGCCTGGAGTCGGATGTTGGGGGATGCGGGCCTGGATGAGCTTTTACCAGATCCTGACCCACAAACAAGAATAACTAGCAGTGACTGCTGCCGCACTATGCCACAAAATTTAAAAGTTGTACCATATAATTAGATAAACTTTTCTTTTGTTGTAATATCAAACAAAATGGCAGGTTAGTGATTTTTGTCACCGTGCGAACATTTGGTACATTTTTAGAACTGGGATAAAGTACGATTATCATGATTTTGTTCCATTTCTATTCAAATGCGTTTCCTCTCTCTTTTTTTTTGTTGTACATTTTCTTGTATCCTCATGAGTACATGCTTTCATCTTGTATCTAAATTTAGATGGGTGAGCAGATGTGCTGCATTTCACAAACCTTTTCGTGTGCACATGTTGTCTAATGTGCTCATCTGCTTAGGCAAAGATTTGTGTATTCAAACAACATCTTCGAAGCATGTCAAGCCAACAATGTGACAGTGGGATAAAGTGGATCAGTCATGCCCTCTTCTGGATGGACGGATGATCTGACTAAACCTGTTGGTCGGCAGCAGATGTTAAAATGCAGGTGGAGCTGATGGGATACCAGGAAATGATGAGAGGGAGAAGAAAAGGAGTAGTTGGGAAGGTTGTGATGTTGTGATATCTCTATAAATTTAAGTTGATTTAAAAAACAAAAAAAAAAACTGTTTTCATATTTTCACAATTTTTCGCCACAAGAGCATCAGTAAATATCAGACATTCAAAAATATGATTAAATGAAGTTTCTGTGGGCAGTGTAGTGATATAGGTCATATTTCTTTAAGTGCCGTGCTAAAGAAGTTTATTTCAAGTAGCTTTGTTATTCCAAAGCAGTGTTTGAGCTTGTTGCCTCATGGATAATGGTACTTGCAGTCGCAGCCATATAGTAATGTAAAAAATGTGATAAATGGTTCTTATTGCCACTTTTATTGTTATTGTGGTAAAATCCTATGTTGCCCACCCCTATTTATTTGCTCTGGGCGTGGAAGTGAAACTAACCAAATATCTAAACCGACCTTTTTAAAAGGACAGCGATAACCAGAGGAGCAGCTAAAATCCTGGAGGAGCTACAGGGATCCACAGCTCAGGTGGAAAATGCAGTTGACAGGGCAAATTACTAGTGGTGCACTTTGTAAAAATGCATTGAAAGGAGTATGTAAGGAGTTCTGTTTGTAGTTTGCCACAAGTACTAAAGGAGACGACGCTAACATGTTCTGATAAGATGAGTGAAGCTGGACCGAAAAACACTGTGCTTCTCCCCGAAAAGTGGTGGTGGCAGTATCATGCTTTGAGAATTTTTTTATTTTATTATTTTTTTATATATATATTTTATAACTTTTCTCAGCGGAGCAGGTAAGCGAGGCAGAGTTGGGAAGTTTGACAATCTAAGTACCTGACAATCCTGGAAGAAAAGCTGTTGGAGGCTGTAAAAACAAAAACACAACTTGAGATTGAGGCAAAGGCACCTAGCACAAAGCTATGAACAAGCAGTCTTGGATCAAAACATTCGTGTGTTAAAATGACCCAGTCAAAGTCCTGACCTAAATCCAGTTGAGAATCAGATTTGAAAACTGATCTTTACAGATCAATCCAACTAACTGAACTAACAGTTTGTGATTAGCTGGTTCATTTAAAGGCAGTTTCAGTTAAGTGTTGACTTCAGAGAGGGGTAAAGCCACACTTTTCAGATTTATTTATTTATTTTTTTTGTGGTTTTGATAATCCAGTCTTTTCCTTCCACTTAAAAACCATGCTGTAACGCAACAAAATCTAAAGTAGCTCAAAGGATGTGAATACTTTTGCATGCCACTCCATGTATCACCAAGACCTGCACATAATGCCTTATCAACTTCTGTCACTCCCTGCCGCCACACAGCAGTTGTGTACACAGAGACTGCTCACACTTGATGATCCTGAATTACATGTGCCCCCTGGTGGCTGAGTTAATGAGCTCGCTCTGGGTGTGGAGGTGAGGCAGACCCTACATAATCACACAGAATAACTAACACCGCCTCATGTGGCTAATTAGAAGTCAGGAAGTCTGTGATGAAGACAGTCTTGACCGGCGCTTGTACAAATGTAGACAGGCAGGAGGGACGGTTCGCAGTCAGGGGTCTGACTCGAATGTGAAAACGCTCCTGCATCTCATTAACTTGTTGTCTTGAGTTTTTCATTCATGCTTTGTGGTTTAATTTTTTTCTCTCGTGATTTACAATTGTGTCCTACTATGTGCCCCCTGCAGCTGTTTGTTGTTCCCCTCTGATTCTCCCTCTCCCACCTCTGCGATGGCCAGTGGTTGGTCTGTCAGTGTTGTGTTTACCCTCTGTGGTGCTGGAGTGACTTAGCACTCTGCCTTTGATTACACCCCAGCAGTTCCCTGTTTGTCTTGCTGTGAAATGGAACTGGGGAAGAGAGCCTGCATCATATTACAGTAATAGATCTCACTACTGTAAAGACCATATAAACTTGGAAATGTCATCCGTTGCTCTATATTGAATTCTTGATTCAATTATCAAGAATCTGTCTTTTCAGTAGATTTGCTTGATTTTCTTTTCTTGAATTTATTTTTGTCGATTACTTCTGATTTTCCAGACAATTAATTGATTTGCACCAATCGGAGATTTGATGGCCGATTCCCAATCACAGATTTTTGTCAAAATTGGACTTGTTGAAAACATTACATGGATTTTTCTAAAAAGAATTTAGTAAATTAATCTATTCATGTTGAGGAAAATAAAAACGGCTACAGATTTGTCTCTGAATTGTCTGTATTTGCAGATGTAAAACTTAACCAAAAAGGATTTCAGCTTTTACTCTCTTACAAAACACATTATAGCTCACCAACTTAATTAATTCAAGGATGACATAATGTTTTGTTAATGTTAGTGCTGCATGTTATTGTGATAAAAACAATCAAAAATTGGGAACCACAAAAAAACTTAATGTTCCAGGGATTCTTCCTTTCCTGCTTATCTGTACAATTACTGATGACATGCTGCAGCCAATTATTTTTAACCTCACTTTTACAATTACTGCAGTAATTACCGCTAAATAGCATTAGTCAAAGGTTTAGATCATATCAACCCTAACTTTTAGTAAGCATGTAAAATGCACCATCAAAGTTGAATTTCCACCAGCCACCAAACATGTCTAATGCTTCAATTGTAATTTGGTTTATTTTGAGACTGATTAAGAAGCTGACCTGTTCTTAGGTAATGCACTAAACTCTGGCTCTGTGCTGATTTACATCTTTTACAAGCCTTTAAATCAAATTAAAAGCAAAAATCAGAAAAAAACTTAACTGTATATTTTTAAACTGGGTAGTCAGATTAAACATGGACATAAACGGTTATTAGTAAAGACCACTTCCTACAGTGACAGATGAAGTACGCATGACGAGATCCTTGGACTGTCTGTTGCTATTTCAGCGTCTCTCTTTTGAATTGGACAGCCAGTCAGATGTCTTACAGGAGACAAATGCTCATATTGGTCTTAAATAGCCACCTGTCAATGAGCATGATCCAGATTGGAGATGTAATCACCTCCACAGCAGTTGTATCCCAGTGGCTTATCCGTCCAATAGTCAAATAATCCCATTATTAGCTGAGCCAGCTCTGGCGTTAGGGAAAGTGGACCAGATCGTGAACCGTGTGGGTGTTTGGCCACAAGAATATTAAGAGGATAAGATGATGGATAGGATAATGGCTCTTTCCTGCACCTACAAGGAGTATTCACATGTATTGTTTGTGGTGACTTAAGTACATAGCTAGGAGATGCTGGTGGTTTGTCATTTCAGACTCAGTCCCCATTTTGTGTGGAGGGGGATAATGGTCTTCACTAATGCCAACTCCACAGAGCGATGCGGCCAGACGCATAAAAAGTCATATGTGTGTGCTGCCAGTTGTTAGATTGCAGAATGGAAAGTCTCACCTTCACTGGTGCCTTTCTGCTGCCCTGCATGCAGAAATAAATCCTCCGGATGTGCTTGTGTTGAGAACCGCAATCAATGGAAGCAATGCGACGCATAGTAAACAAGCCCAGGGGCTCCGTGGGACGCAACGGCAGAGATGTGATTAAAAATGAAAAAGATATGAAGGTTACGAATCCTCACTCTGCTGTTGTCTGATACGTTTCGGTCCTAATTACAGGGAAAAAAAACAACCTTTATTTACAACACTTAAGATAGCGTGATTTTATATGGGTGTCTGGAAGTGTTTTACAGTAATTTAATTAAAGTTTACAACTCAACTAGCAAATCTCTGCATGGTGTCTCAAGTTAATTATTGGAACATTTGAAGATTAGCACCAGGGAGGCACCAGTAAAAGGTTTTGGACCAAATTCAGATACCATTTCTTTGTAAAACTTTTAATTTGCAGATACAGATTTTGAAGAGTTGGACATGTGGTATGGTATTTCATTATGATGGCAGCCAAGCGCTCAAAAAAAGCAAACAATCACTTTGCTGTGCTCTAAGCCTTCCTGTTACCTGCTCACCTAAATGAATTGTAGGAAAGTCTTAAAACAATTTTTTCTTTAACTGTAAGTATCTTCTTACATTACTGACTTCAGTTACAAACTCCCGTCTGACAATAGCTAACTTAACTTGAGTCATTGATAACTTCCACACTGAAGAGTGGCGTTGGTATTAAAATAATGGCGCCTTTATGACGTTTTAGGTTGTTTTTCGCTCATGATTCTTTGTTGTGTTTGCCTTATGTTTTTACATCTTAAAGAGTTTGGCTCTTAAGATATAAAACACAAGACTATTCAGGCAGTGTTAGTGAAATGAAGTTGTAGTCTCTCATCTCTTTGAAAGAGAGTACATGTTTTAGCAAAAGAAGCTTAAGTGACTAAATAAATGGATGCCGACCAATAGCACTTTTGTTTTTCTAAATTTCTATGGTCAGCTTGGACTCTTGTGATTCCTCAAAGATAGAAATGATATTTGATTGCAAACTGAAACGTAGCACAGTGACGTGCCCCGCTGCGACGCAAATTTCAGCGATTCTCCCGGCTTTAGAGCAACACAATAACCAGGGGATGAAAGTTCTTGCATCTTGTTCGTCTTTGGGATGACGACTCGTAAACCCTTTTCTGAGACGATCTCGTATCTGACCCTGCCCAGCTGATTATACGATCAGGGAAGCCTGGTGTTCATCACAGAACAGGAATTTCACTTGGTGGGGCAAAAACACTCGGAATAGATTTTATCACCAGAACACGCATTTTTGCCGCTGCGTGAGATGATATGCTTACACTTTAGATCTGCGTCTGAAAGCTCGCAATCCTGAGATTTGGAACCCCACTTACTCATAAAACCCTTGAATGAAAAGCTGCAATGCCTCGCTTCAATTTTCAACAATGTAAGATCAGTGTTGGTTTTCCTCCACACGCAGCAGGAATAGTCAAGCACGTTTTTAAGTTACAAAGTCAGCTGCTTTTCTCTAGCAGACTGGATTAGAGATTTGATTCCACTTCATTTTATATGCAGTTATTAATTATGCAGACTAATCTTTGTAATGTGTTCAGTGTTTTTAATCATAGTTTTTAAGCACACTTTTGCAACCTCCTAATCGGTTACATTGCTTCCCCACATTATACCCTTTTGTTTCTGAAGAATTGCTGGAAACAAAGTGTTTTGAACAGAACAGTGTCTTAGGCAGAATTGTGCATGTGGATGGAGTGTGAACGTAATGTTTCAGGGGTTACCACAGATTATAGATCGGATTTAGGTCTAAACTCTGATTTAATCATGTTGACACTCGAATATGCATTCCTTTGAAACTGTGGTTTTCAAACTTTTTGAGTTTTTTTCCCCTTTTTAATTGTAATTAAAAGAAAAAAATCTTTTAAAAAAGTATTCTTTTGAATTTTTAGTTTTAGTTTTTTTTTTATTGAAAAACTATATATACTTTATTTCCACCCGCTAAATAAATAATAAACTTAGCACTGAATATTTTAATAAAATAAGCTGAGTCATTCTGACTAGACTCCATTTGGGGGAACCATCTATCGTGTATCTTCATTTTACTTCATTCACATTTATTCTCTATGTTGCTCTGTCACATAAAACCCCAATAAAATTAATTAAAGGCTGTAACGTGATGAAATGTGAAAATTAAAGAGGAACCTTTGCAATAAACTGTCTAATCAGTTTGTTCAGACTCCAGACTCCAGTCTGTTCAGGCTGAATTCAGAGGAGGAGCTGCTATTTACACCTTGAACACGAAAACGTTCGTCTTTTTCACCGTCTCAGACAGAGAGAGGTCCTGTTTATTTTTGTAATACCTTCAAGATCCAGGCGGGGGCGGTGGATGCTGACTGGCTGCAACCCATCACTGCCTTCAGTTCCTCTGGCTTAGCAGCTGTTGCTATGGATACAGGGCCAGGGCAGTCGGTGTGATGCAAACTACAATTGTCAGAGAAGCACAGGGGGCAGTATTGAGCTCATGGTTGTTTTCTCAGAGACCTGTCCTCTCTTGGAATGTCCATGCCCTGTCAGGTCGAGGAATTTCCTACTGTAGGTTTACCCGAAGGAAAAGAAAAGAAAAAAACTTTCAGTAAATCAAATACATATGTACTTTTGCTATCTTTGTTGACTTATTTGATTATAACTGTTACTGAGCTGTTTTATTTCCTGAGTGAGGGATGATTTGGCGCCTGTACCTGGCTCAGCTGCAGCTGTTCCCTATCGGGGGTCACAATCGCCTCCCTCTGACCTCTCCCTGCCTCCTCTTTAATCATTATGACATATGGTTAAGCTCTGATCTGCAGTGATGGAAATGTTAACTGTACATAGCTGCTGCTGGTTGAATCAATTAAATACTGATTAGCCCTGATTATCTGATTATCTTGAGCCACGAATGCACTCCTCACTTAGATGATTGCTTAAGTTGTAACTTTGTGCAGCCTGCACACATAGCTTCATTTTACGCCGTGCCAGTCAGGCTCCAGGGACACGATTCCAGTTTGACTTTTTTCATCTGAGAATAACAACAACTTGGTTTGTAAATGGCTCGCTAAAAGAAGGATTTCTTTGTAATCATACCGTGTGCCTGGCAACAAGCCCCGTGATGTTCAAAAGATAATTCAAGTGAGAAGAGAAAGAGGCAGGGGAGGGGAAGAAATTGTTTCCCTGCGTGCCAGACTGTGTATTCTACATCGATACAAAACCAAGTTCCCAGCCAAATGTGGCCTGGCTGCCAAATCTGACTTGGCTCAGTGCAAGACAGGCTGGCACGCAGGCATATGACTGTGTTCCCTGCTTTGTCACTTAGACTGTGCTTTGTGTTAAGAGGATGATTGTGTCTGGCATTGCCCAGTGCTGCTGACTGAAGTTTCAGTCGGCCTCTCTGCGTGGAGACCTTTCTCTGAAGCCGTGCATACCTGGCAGTATTCACGCGGTTAGAGAGGGAGAGGAAGGATGAGACAAGTGTGCCGATTTCTATCACAATACGGCTGCTGCAATCACAGCCAGAGACGCACCGAGAGATCGGAATCAGCCAATTATTAACTTGATCAGTGAGTACGCCATACAAAGACTGAAATCTCGACCTCACTCGTTATCACGGATGCCGCTTCTGAGAGAAGAAGAACCAAAGTTGGCTATTTATGGCATTGATGGGTTGTTCAAAAATGAACTCGGGAGAATCACAGGTATATACAAAGTGATTTCGGTTTTGTACCAAAGTACACTGGTCTCTATTAAAACATTGCTTTAAACACATGTTGCTCACAGGGGATCTGTTTGAGAAAAGTTGTCATCCACATGTTACCCGCTCAAATTCATGTTTTAAACATGTCAAACCCATAGGTGGCAGTGTAGCGCAAAGCTGTGTCACCAAATCAGATTGTTTCAAAACAACCACGACTTCCTGTTAGGATTTAAACATGGCACCAGGAGGTTCATTTGTGTGGACAGATATATAGGTTGAACTTCTTTTAAATGGCGTATTAGAATATAAAGTCTACTAAACACGAGATTATGTCGATTGGGAATCATGTCAAAACAAGTGGCTTATTTGTCACAGGCCATAATGCGCGGGACCCTAAATCTCTGTTTTCCCACACACACACAAATTCAGAGTTTTCTCAGGTCTCCACTTTGGCCAGAGGTTTTCAAAGTAATTATTGTTATGGATATTAAACTGAAGTTTTGTGTGGATGAAAGGTCAAAACTCATGAATATGTATTTTACCAGATATCTGCCTGTGTGTGAGCTAGGCCTTAAAAAGAAAGTGTCGTCTAAAGCATTTTGAAACATCCCTGTGACAGTAAGGGAGAGCAGTGCTTTTAGCAGATAACAGGAAGGCTCAGTCGAATACAAATAAGTTCTTATTCATTTAGAGGACATACATAAAAGTTACTGTTTGGACTGCTAGCCTTGCTAGGAGAAATTACTAACAGCAGTTTAAATTAATCATTTTGTTTTTGTCTTAAATTGGCAAAACTGTCTTACAGCTACTAAGACCTCATTGAGCTGAAACAAACCCTTCATACATGCCGCAGCTGAAAGTAAAGCATCACTTAAGCAGTTATATTCCCTAGAAAACAAATTTTTGGTTTGTGTCGTAAGTAAAATGTATTTTTTGATTAATTCCAATTATGTTTTTTTGTCTTTTCTGGAAGCAAGAAAGAAAAACTGATAAGCATTTGTTAAAAAAATAACTACATTTTTAATGGAGGTGTCTTGAATCTTTGGATTTTGTTGTAACTGGTGTTGGACTATTCCCGCCCAATCCCAGCGTCCAGGTCAGGCAAGCTACAGTAATATCATCCATTTCCTGTCATGCTATGCATTCAGTGCATACAAAGACACTTTTGTAGCGAGAGGCGTTAAATATCAAGGTAGGCAATAACAAGTCTTGGTGGAATGTCAAAGGTCTATTCCCCTTAACTCCTTCCAGTTTCAAATCAGCAGCAAGCCGTCAAAGCTTCCCATTGTTACTATAATTGCCCTGCGAGCAGTTAGCTCAAGTTTCATTGAAGTTTATATGTTTCTCCAGCGTGAACACAGATGTCAGGTGCCAGCAGATCCAGCCAGTGCCCGGTCTGGCTATGCATGTCTGAACAGGGGCTTGGATGGCTGATCAGAGCCCAGGGACGCTAGGGTGGGCTCGATGGGAGATGCCTGGAAAGTAGCGGGGGCTTTCCGCTTTTTCTCGCTGTCTGAAGCGCTTTTGATGTTTAGTCTGGCTCCCTCTGATGCTCTCGTTCTGTGTGACAGCCTCTGCCTCCCTCTCCGTTTCTCTCAAGTAAAACCTCCCTTCTGTCGAGGATTGTATGTCTCGCTTCCAAAACCGTGCTTGTTTTGGGGGCGGCGGGCTTATGGAAAATCTATACCAGGTGGGCTGTGTTTGAAGGATATGTCTTTTCTAATTATCTGTTTTTCGAGGGGGATATCGGGTGGGTGGTCACTGGGGCCAAATGTTCTCCAGATCCCACCCTTCTTCCTGCTTGAGATTCACTTGATTTCAGGAAAAATGACTCGTGCTCTGTCGCAGACCCAGACGGATGCCTGGAGCTGTGGGGCATGGGTATTGAGAAGGTTTATTGTTTCATGTTTGAGTCACATTCCCAAACTGGGAATTTTTAAGTCAGAAGTCAAGACGTTCCCATCTGGAATTTTTACTTTCATTTGAAGAGTTTGGTCAACTAAATACTAGAAAAACTCACAGTTGGAGGGCTCAATATGTGCTCTTGCTTCATCATGTGTATCAGAGTCTTTAAACTGTGAAGTTTAAATTGCTTAACTTGTTTGGATTGAGATCCAGATCTAAGTTGTTGCTAGGCTGTAGACGGTTAGAGAATTTATATTTTAACACCCCTTTTCTATTGGCTTGAAGGGAGTACTGAGATTCTTGAAGTCCACAAATGAATGACTTATGAAATTAAGGTTTACATAGGATAGGTCAAATTGATGGCTGGTTTAACAACAGCCAAGGAACATTTTGTGGTCCTAGTCACCCCCAAGATAATAAATCTGGATAAATGTTTCATGGATCTCTTGAATTTTTATAAATTCCTTATAATAATTATTCAAAATGAAACAATATTTACCCACAGTGTGAAAAAGTTCTTGCTTCCTTACATAGTTTCCCTTTATTGTCACGTTTCAACTAGAACCTCTCTGACAACGTGAAGTCGACTCAAAGACCTAAAGAAGAAACATGTTATTGCCAGTTCTAGAGTTCTTCGACAAAGGGTGAGAGACGATGTTTGCCTATCAGTTTGGATATCCAAAACCATTTCTTAGGCTTTGGAACTGCAGCAAATCACAGTGAGATCAATTTTCCACAAACAGAGACGACATGGAGCAGCAGTGAACTTTCACATGAGCCCCCAGCTTAGCAAAATGATTTAAAGAACCCATTGATGGACTGACTCATCTAATAGTTTGTAAATCAGATTGAAATTAGTAACTGTTACTTCTGACTGCCACTTTGATTTCGATTTGTTTAATGACAGTAGGACTCTAAAGTTTCAAGTGTTTAGGGGGTAGGAGTTTATAAGTTCTCACTTCTTCCTACCCCATTTTGAGCATGATATGTTAACTGAAACAAAAAATCTGTATTTCCTCTTCTTTTTTATGCACTTCTTGTTACTGGGCACTATTTTATTTTTATATTTGTATTTGTATCATGTTCGAATAAAATTTCATTTCATTTCAAATGCTGTGGCGAGACACCAACTAGGCCGTTAAAGCTCAAAAAACAAATTTATTGTGGTTAAATTATTATTTCAATCCAAATTTCTCCACAGTTATGAAAAAGGTCTTATTTCCGCTTTTTACAAACACTGAAGGCACCTTTAATTGGATGTTTTCCTAATCTTCTGCTGCCCCAAGTTGGACCAATGTAAATATAAAGGGTTAACGGAGAGAAAACCCTGACATTGTAAAACTCTAAAGAGAATAGGATTAAAGTAGCAATTTATCCAGCCACCCTTCTAAGTATTATGAGCCATGGATATTAAAATCTCCCTTTGTTCTTGTAAAGCCAGCATTGTGTAGCGTCTCGTCTTTTGAGCTGGCTGCGCCTTGCACCGCTAGTAGATTCCAGCATTTCGGTTTGAACCCCAGGTACCAAATGTTTTATCTGTGATGAAGGTAAAACATTTTTTTTAAAGGAAAGCGAATCCAGAGGGATATTTCACGTAACACCTTGAGGTTTCCAACTAAAATAAAGGTCCAGCTATTTTAGTTATCAGATTTGTTCATCTCCGCAATCCTTAACTGCGATTTGCAGTCGAACCAGCGATCAGTATGCATTTTTGAAATCGGAAACAACCATTATTAAACACCAGGTATTGACACCAGTTGCTGATGTGTTATTGACAGAGTGCAGCCACAGAGGAGCAGCAGATATTGCCATCTACTTAATCAGCACATCCCTCCATAATTACCTCTCCCTCCTTCATCAGTGAAGAAGTCCTTGAGGACCTTGTTATTCATACCGTCGTGACTTTGAAGGGTGTCTGTTCATTTTAATGAAAGCCATGTTGCTTTATCATTATAAGGATACATGGAGTGAATGAGAGAGGGATCAGATCTACATAACTGGATTAAAGCCTATGCTTTACCTCCTTGATGTTATGTTGCTCTTGCACATCTATGAGCAAACACAGGCTGAGATGGATTTTTTTTCCAAAATATTAAGTTATTTGTATCTAAAATCATTATTGTAACAAGATGTGTTGAGCTGAATACTTTTGGATTTTGACGCATTCTTGTCAGTTTTGCTCTGTGGAAAAATATCTGCTCTTTCCTGTTATATATTGTACTATCTTTATATAACAATGATATTGATATTTAATCAACTCGCTAAGTCAAGTCCAGTAAGTAGTAGACAAATACATGTATAAATAATAGAGATCATAAATTTTTGTGGCTCATCTGTAGATAATGTTTTTTTTTTGTTTTTTTTGGTGGATCTTGTTCTGATGGTTTCTGGTGTTGTGCCATGATGTATTGCCCTGGCAACTTAAAATCACAGAGTAGGTGGTGTGACTTGCAATTTTCTCCATTAATGTGTCATACATGCGTCTGCTATGGGCAATAAACCCATACCGGTCAATTTCATGGTAAGGTAGTATGCAATGAGATTTTTCTTCTTTTTATTTAGCTATTTTTGCTCTGTAATGGTTGAAAGCCACATGGAAAAATACTCAAAAGTGACTACAGATTTTACAAACCACTTTAAAACGTATAAAGGTACCAAATTTGTAATGCAAGTAAATCCAATTTGTTCCTTTCCAGTTCTGGAGAATTGCTGCTCAAAAACGTAACTAAATTAGCGTTCTGCGCTCGGTAACAACTTTCACTATGAAGAGTGAACGTTTTGGTCTATGAGCTGATTTTTGAGTCTTAAGCTGGCTAGTGAAGGGGCAAAAAATTGATAGATTTTGCTCAACAATTTATTAGTTGCAGTTTGTTTTTAGAGATTTGCTTTCAAATGAATGTTTAATTTCATTAAATGCATTAACAAAGCGGCAGTCGAGCTTTCAACACAGACATCATTAAGAAGTGAATTTAATATCTTAACTAAACACTTGAAGACACCAATGTCACTAAAATAAAATTTCCATTACAATATTTTTTTTTAAACTGAAAGTAGTTATTATATCTATAAATTGGGCTCAATGGGCTTCAGTTGTCACTTATTACATAAATCTACCATCAATCTGCCAACCAGTGCAGAATGCTCTTCTGTGCTGTGCTAACAATCTCAATCATCGGATTTATACACATTCACGTACACGCACACACACACACACACACACACACACACACACACTTGCTCACACATATGCACACAGTTTCCATGGAAACAGGATCCAGGGCCTTTTTACGACTGGTTGTGCGCCCCAGACAACCAAAATTGTTCTCAGCAGCCACGCAAAGATGGGAGATAAATAATTTGTACACTAAATAATTGGACACATTAAAATACAGGAGAAAGTGATGAGCTGCTGTGAATTTAGATGAAGCTCCCCCTCCTCTTTCTTTCGCTAAACAGGCCACCTTTTTTTTTTTCTTGTCTGACTGACTGCATCCACCCTCATTGTTTTCGTCTGTTATGTTGTCACATTGTTTTTGTGCTGTGTTTGCACATTAAGCTCTGCCAGAGAAGTGGGCGCACTCATTCAGATCAGAAGAAAAAAATAAAAATAAAACCACACTAGACGCACACATGGACCTTCTCCAGTCACACTGCCCCTCAGTAGCCTAATGTGTGTCTGAGGTCCAGATGGCGTAGCTGTGGGAGGGCTGCGTCGTGGTGTTAGCCTTACTGCTAGCAGTTTTGATTTTGGCCCGTCCCAAGCTGGTAGGAGAAACGGCTTACAAGCGGTCATCCCTCTGTGGGACGATAGCAAGCGTGCAGGTCACAGCGATGCGCTGCAACTTAGCGGGATCAACTTGTTCACTTCATTTGGTGGGAGCCAAATGTTCTGGTCATTTAGCACATAATTGTGGAGTAGCTGTAATATTTTGGCTCTCATGATATCGGTCTGCTTTGCTTGTTTTTTGCATTAGTTGAATTCATGCACCAACATGTTTATTTTTGTCTATTTTTGACAGGAACAAAATTGAATAAGGACCTGAAGCATTATCTAAGCCAGCGCTTCCAAAAGTCATCACCTGACCACGAACTGCAGCAGACCATCCGAGAAAACCTGTACCGTCACGCAGTGCCTTGTGAGTCTGACGCTTCCTTTTTTCTTTTTCTTACACCATCTCCACCACATCGGCATCTACTTGTATCTTATGTTTCAAATTCACCTTAATGTCCATAACGGAATGACTGAAGAATGCTTGGAGTTAAAACTTCTTTCCCAAAAAAATATCTGAGAAGTGTGGCATGCATTTGTGACGCACCAGTGGTGGAACACAGTGGTGGCCGAATCATTTTGTGAGCACGCTTCTTCAGCAGAAAGAGAAGTTGGCTAGAATTGATGGAAACGTATGAAATGAAATAAATGACAATACTGAAAGAAAACCCACTAGACCAGGGATGCCCTGGTCTAGTGGGTCCTCAAGGGTCGGCATCCTGCATGTTTTAGTTATCTCCCTGGTTTTACACACCTGCATCAAATGATGACTCATTAGAAGGTCTAAACAGAACACTGACTTGATGAGGAGGTTGTTACCATCACCAGGGAGAGAACTAAAACATGCAGGATGCCAGCCCTCGAGGACCGACTTTGGGCACCCCTGCATTAGACGTTCAATATCTGGCATTAGAACAATCTTAAACCAACATTCATGTTAGTCCAGACCTAAATCCAGTTGCTGTTGTTCATTCATCCCTCTATTCACTTGCCCTGAGCTCAACCTCTTTTGCAAAGCAGAATGGGTAAAAAAAGAAAAGCAAAACATTCTCTAGATGTGGGAATCTGATGGAGATTAAAGCTGCACGATATGTATCAAACAGAAATATGTTTGGATGCAATGTGTGGTAGTCTATATTATATCAAGGACTATGCAATAAAATTTTGCATTCCAACAATGAATCTGGCCTCTTGGAAGCACATCACAATATTCAACAAAATGCTTTCTTTATATCATGCAGGACTTTCATCAATGTACTCCAAAAGTGTTTGAGTTAAAGGTGACTGACTAAATATCGCCTTAAATGTACTAAATACAAATGAATTCCACGCTTTTCATCAAATCTTGTATCGCTTTCCTCCCACTTCTCGATTATACACTATTTGAATCCTGTTCAGTACATTGAAGTCATTTATTGTAACATGATAAAGTCTGGAAAAGTTTTAAACGGATACAAATACAAAGCACTTCATATTTCACTCTGCTGGTGCAAGAACTTCACACATATGATTGAGTTTGGCCAGTTGGTGGTAGATCAGTGTTTAATTTAGGGTATTTGCCCACACCAACACTTGACCCTTATTTCTAATTAGGGCTGATTGTTTAAGTCTGATCAGAGTAGTGTTACATTTGTCTGCAGGCCAATATTGACCATGCAGTTAGCCAAGCCGATTAAGCCACATCCTCCCTGGGACCGACCTGATCTTATTGCTTTAACCGTTTTATCACACAACACATCCCTCTTCCTCCCAGCAGTGAACTTCACCTTCTGTTTTCCAAACCGATGAGCAACGACGATCCACCCATTCTATCATCACAGAGCTCGATTTGCTAATACATCTGATCAGTTCTTATGTTATGTGACTTTCTAGCGGATAAATCGGTTGCTTTGCAGATAGAATTGCTCTGCCTCAGCATAAATCCAGCTGTTTTGTGAAGGCCTCTGAACTTTGTTGAAGAACGTTGGTGAACAAACGGCATAATAAAGAACAAGGAACACGGAAAGCGATATCCAAAACTTTGAACACCTCAAAGAACGTTTCTCAAACCAATTTGAAACGGACAAAGTAGGAAATGGCTGCAAACTGATCAAGATATGGTTCTCTACTTAACGGGGTGGCAGGAACAAAGATGTTGCATTCAAAAAGCTTAAATCAGGAATGACGACAAATATATTAAAAAGGTCTTCTGTTCAGATGAGACCACAATTGAACTTTTTTAGCATATGAAAAACACTACATATTCCTTTAGTAAAACATGGTGGTTTCAGCATCATCCTGTGGGGAAGATATTTTGGAAGAGATGGATAATATGGTCAGAGTCGATGGAATTATTGATGGAGCTAAATGCAGGGAATTATGGAAGAGAGCGCATTAGAGGCTGCAGAAACACAGTCAGTGCTACAATGGAAGGGTTTAGATAAAGCATTTTTTGTCAAAATGACCCAGTCAAAGTTAAACCTAAATCCTATTGAGAATCAATTTTTATGTTTCCTTCTCTATCACCATTAAGCAATACCTTTCTCTGGTTCATCCCATAAAATGTCATTAAAATGCATTGCAATTTGTGTTCGAACCTTGACTAAATCTATGAAAAACAATTAGGATTATACTTTTGCAAGGCCAGAGCAGAAAATGTACACGAAGCAGGTACTTGGATTTGTTGCTTAGTTTTAAACTTGGCATCAACTAAAACCAGGATTTTCATTCCCTGCCTTTTTAATTAGCTAACTTCTGATTCTCCCCCATAAATTACTTTCAGTATGCAGGAAGCCCATTTCAGGGACTTTGTCTGCACTACGCCATATGTCGGCCAGACACCGTTACTTGGTGGGGGTCTGGTCATAAATGCCCACTGCAATTACTGAGTGGTTTCAGGCACGCTAATGTTGTTTGAAGTAAATAAAGCATGACGGCATTCTCCTAGCCACTTGTTCTCTGGGGTTATAAAGTTTTTGTTTTGTGGTCATGGAGCAGGTAGGTGATAGAGTAAAGGTTGCAATTGACAGATGCCATTTTTGTTTGATATCAGTAAAAATGTAAAAGAAAAAAAAAGTTATTTACGTCTTCACAAGCTATCTAGTCAGATATATTGACTTGTATCACCAGATCAAATGTTTACCAAACCTCTGTTCATCTGCAGAGATTCAGAAATGGTAACGGATGGGGAGGTGTTGCTATGCAAAAATGCCTCTCGGTCATTCCTGCACAAGTCCCTGAGAGCTACCAGAACACTTATTTTTAAAGTTTCCATCGAGTATGATTTAGTAGTTTGGATCCAGTTGTATGAAAGCCATCTGTTTAGTTGCATAAGCAGTGAAGGGGTTCCCTTTTATGTTGACTTGTAGCTTTTGTAAGCTTTTTACACCCCTCACCCTGCTGTCTCACATTGACCTCGTTGCCCTTTGCAGCCAAGAGGACACTCAAGGCAATCAATAAGAACGTGACCCTTTCCTTGGTTTACCACTTGGTTTTCCTCTGAGGAACTGCAAACATGTTTTCAAAAGGCCTATAAGACTACACAGAAATAGAAAAAGCTCGTTTTATCACTTTATGCATTTTGTCCTGCATGGGTTATCAAAGATTCCTCGTACAAACTTCATAGTTTCTAAAGTCTTAGTCCTTCATGCCAATGATCACGCTCTGCTGATCACCATGAGGACATTGTGGGTTTTAGTAGCATTAGTAGGTAAGCACAGTTCAGTTAAGGCTCCACTAAATGGAGCGTGGAAGTTGGTGCTGGAATCTAAGGGTCCAAAGCGCATACATTCAATGCCATGCTAAAATCACATTGCCATATAGTGTGGCCTGGCATGATAACTGTGTCTGACTCAAGGTGTCTTGGCGGCATAAACATGGCACTTTTCCCCAATCAGCGTCTGAAAATACCAACAGTTTCCATTCAGCAGTCTCTTGTGCATGGAGTCTTAAAGACAGATGAAGCAAGGACCAGACCATCTGGCACTCCAGCTGGTAGATGAATGCCCAAATATACATATTTTACAGATTGCCACTGTAATATCCTCCACTGTTACGTGAATTCAAGTTTTGATAAGTGGTCATTCTTGCTTTTAAGCAAGTATTTGATTCAAAGTAGCCACACTTTAATGATCAATCTACTTTACAAACTATTTGGTGTTGAGTCAGACCATATTTTTAAAGAACAAATAATATGTTCTATTAAAATTTTGGCCTCTCGTATTCATGTAGATTGTGAAAACGTTGACATATTGGCCTAGCCTTTTTTATACATTCCAACAACTCATCTTTAGAAATCATCTCAAACCACTAGTCTCAATACATCTGAGGTGCCTGTTGAGGCATATTTGATACGGATACTAAGGATCGTTTGTGAAGTATATTGCTGCCATCTAGTGGTCAGTGTGTTCAGAACATTTGACTAGTTTTACTGTATTAAGTTGTTTCTAAAATATGCAGATGACAGACCAGAGGGTATTATGTAGAAAGACCTGCTGTAAATAAGTTTGTACTACATTTGGTCAAAGATTAAAGCTATTTTCCATCAGAGGCTCAAATAAAGTAGGTGTAAAATGCATATGAGAAAAGAAAAAAAAAATCTGATCATTTTCAGACCAGTAAGCACACCATACTCAAGTGTCACCAGCTTATGTTAACCACACCACACTTATCTGTTGAAGCTATTACCACACAAAGAAGACTCAACGTATCTTTAGGATCAGTGAGGTGCTTATTATGAACTCGGTGTAGTGGCTTTTGATCTTTTCCATCCACAGAACTGACCCATTTCTATTTAGAGTAGAAAAGAGAGAAATTCTTACAAAGTATATTTACATTGGATATTCATTGTGGTGTTCAGTATCGCTGTCCTAATTTATTTAGGGTTGACAGTTTCTATATCGGTTTTAAATTGAAACTTCATTTCCAAAAATCTCAACTCAAATGCCCATGGTGGGGGGGAAAAAAAAAAGAAAATTAGCTGTTACCATAACACCCTGATCAAATATAACACCCAGTGGACCCACCCTCCCTTGAATGCTGAGGCATTTGTCTGCTTCCCTTGTGGTCACCCCATCGATGCATTCCCATTCTCCCGTTACCCCCACAAGCCCTCCTCTCCCTCTGTCCTGCTTCCATTCCTTAACCCCCCCTACCCCACTCCACTCCACCCCACTCCACTCCCCGAAAGCTATGACACAACTGTCTTTCGTCCCCCTGCTGCCTCTGCAGCTCTCTTCCCTTTAGTAGCAGTCTCTGTCTTCCTTTCTTATATTTTTCTTGCCAGTTGTAAGCGGTCGGAGCAATAGCAGCAGGAAGTGAGAAAGCTTGTGCTGTTGGATTTATACCTGGCTTTAACCCCCGATGCTCGGCGTTACAAACGTGGCTCGGGTGTCTCCCGCATCAAGGCAAGTAGCTTTGTTTACTGATGGCTCAGTAGTCACGTCTGAACTCAACGAGGTTTGAAAAAGCCTGCGTTCACGTGCATGTGTCATGAACAGCGGCGCTAGCTTTGCAGACGATTGGACGACCTGTATATAGGCTAAGAGGACAGCTCGATTGGAAGGGGGGTGCTGAAGCTGTGGGGATCCTGATGGGGGTGGGGTGTAGTTTTTGTGTGGGGGGGGGGTGGGAGGGGGATGGGCAAAAAGGATTGAAAGACGCAAAAAAAAACAACTTCACTGATGGTATTTAACCAGCTAAGCTAATATAAAAGCATACTGTGGTGTTTTACAGTTGCATTGTACTAAGGTGAGGATGCTGTTGATCTACAGTATTAACAAAGGTCGCCGTTGTCATGCTGGTTGGCTGAGGTTACAGATTGCACTCACAGTTGCAATCACTTTGTGATGCCTGAGACAAACAAATATCATTACAACAGCCGTAGTTGTTCCTAAATGGGGAAAAAGTGGCGAATAAATCAAAAACCAAGGGGCTGGGAAGTTATCAGACCATATCGATTCAGAACAGAATCCCAAATCCTCTGTGCGTCTTCTGCCACATGTTGCATAAGGTTTGTTGTGTTCATCAAGGATGTTTTTATTGGGTTTGTAACGACGGATCTTTCCTGTTAGACTGGTTCTGAGCTGATTTAAACACACACAGAGCCCAGTCTGTGTCCGCCGCTTCGGACTTTACCAACAAGCTGATGTGAATACAGCAGCACTTGAACAGTTATTTCAGAGCCTTTTCTAAACTTTGATAATCTTTTATTAATAAAATGTTGTGAAATTAGGAAAGCATCTTTTACATGTCTTATTTGTTCCCTTAATTTTTATATTCATGGTTTACATTTTTGTACAATAGTGTATGTTTGTGTTGGCTGCTAACTATTGTATATTAATATTCAGATAAATTAGTGTCATTACCAAAGTAACATTATCAGATAAAGGTATTTTTTCATGGTTTGGTTTTGAATTTGATGACATTTTAGCATAGTTTAGTTTCAGATTCTTCCTTTTGTAGTTGCAGACCACATAAATAAGGTTTCAAAATGAACAGTTTTACCATTTGATACTTCTCCCTTCAGCAGCATTTCTTCAAGAGATTCTATTTAACAGCTATTTACTCCAGCTTTTTTTTTTTTTTTTTTTTTTACCCTGAAAATTGTGGAGCCACAGAGTGGGTGAGATGGTGAAGCATGTACCCATTATGGTCACAGTGATGGGCAAGGAACTCACCAAGCGCTGTTTGTAATTTCCACGGTTTTCTAGTCTCTTGCTTGTTTCCAAATTATTGTTTAAAAACCGACAAGGCGCTGAGATAAGTCATTCCCAAAAAATCTGTCTCAATGGCTGTGTGGAGGGAAAAAAACACACACACAAACAGCAAGAGTGTGGACAGGAATGCATTTTCCCTTTGACAATGCTTCTCCAAATGTTGGAAAATTCAAATGTATCCAAAGGTTTTTGAAATATAATGCTTAAATAACTTTTTTTGACGGATGTTTTACTTCTACAGTAAAACAGCATGAAACAAATGTAACATTGTGTAAATTATTAATACAGCTATTTTGTAGATTTTAGTCACAAAACCAGTTGAAATCTATGAATACTTGAGAGCCCATCTATAATTGCTTATAACCGCCTATTTTAATAGATCAGGCAATGAATATACTTTAATATGCATTAAAAGTGGCAATTGTCTTAGCATCTGCGAAGTACGCGTGTGTCAAGGTATTTCAGCTTCCCTACCTGTTTTTATTTTTATTTTTTTAACAAATATATATGCTTTACAAAAAATTGAATAGGTGAATTCACAAACACTAGACAGCGAATAGACTGTAGGTCAGAGTACACTGTTAAGTCACTTTGTTGTAATACGTGTTTTTATTTTGAATATGCTTTTATAACTTTTAGAACATGACAGGAACTGCGGTTAAGAAAAAGACTGCAATAATGATAAGTTAAGTTCTGCAAATGGCTTCACTTTACCAGTCATGTATGTGAAGTTTGTCTTTTCTTTTTTTTTCCTACTGTAAGTTTCTTATTTTATACATAATTATGAATGATCTGTTGATCTTAATTGGACAATCTTTAGCATAGTCTTTTTTTCAGTCATTGAATGCACCAAACTGAAGGCAGCCAAAAGTGCTCTTTGGTGTGGAGGTTGTATCTGTGGGAATTAAACTTAAAATCAGTCATTTTAGCCATCAGCGATGGAGGGTTCAGAGTTTTTTTTCCTTGTATCCCAATGTTTCCATCACTCTCCATGGGCTTTAGCACCCTGTCATCAAAAACAGGTGTGAGCATCAAGACCAGCGGCGCCCATGTAACTGGTCAAAGATGTTACTTGTATAGAGTGTGAATACATGGCAAGCTGGAATACCGTGCCACAGCCTTTTTGCGGATGTCTTCTGTTTTTAACGTTTTTGTCCCCAGAAATGATTCAGATCATCAAATAAAATAAAATATGAAACATAATGGAATGAAAACAAGACACGGACATTGTTTCATATAGTAATGGGATAAACCTAGCTAAACTATAATTGTACCACTTGTTAAATCTTATGACTGTGTTTTCCTGGATATTTGGGCCTAGTTAATGACAGACATGTAGAATCAAACTGTTAATTTACTAGAGCCTACCTGGCAGCATAAAGTTGGCTTAAAAGCAACATGTTATGTTGCTTCTTGAGAAGTTGAAGAGGGAAGCAAAGTCATTTATCTTTCAGACTGGAAAGGGTTAGGAAGCCAGTACATGCATTTTTGCAAAATACAGCTGATGCACACTGAGGTCTTTGAATGTCTTGGATGACCTTTGACCCCACAGACTCTTATGTGCTCCTCTTGTTTTTTCCCAGCCCCCTTCCTCTGACCTCTGGGCATAACAAATGAGCCCAACTCTTAGCTGCGTGTCTTTCTTCCCAAGCTGTATCTCGACTAGATCTGAGAGTTTGCAATTCGTAGTTTGTCGTCTCACACAAAATCTGTGCTGAACTCTTCAACACTCATCTGCTGGAGTTGTAGCACTTATAAAAGCCGGTGAACTTCTGAGCTCGTTCCGTTGTTTGACATGTAAATTTATGCAGCTCCTGTCTCCCTCCAGCACAGCTTCCCCCTCAGCGAGGCACTAAAGTTTCTTCCCCTCACTCCTTTTCCCTCACATCTTGGTCAAGGATTACTTGTTATGGACTCAAAACAGCAGACGGCTTGTGTATGAGTTGGTGCACGCTATACCACCGGTGTATGGGGAGAATAACAGAGAAAATAGCAGGTTTTGGGATCTGATGGCATCTGTGAGAACAAGAGGGAATGGGGGGTGAAGAGCCAAAAGGGAGGAGAAGAGGGTTGTGTGTATAGGGGGGGTGGGCGGGTGCATGTGGGTGCCTGCGAGATGGGAAACAGCGGGGCTCAGTCAGTGAGAGAGAGACACAGAAGCCTCGCATTGGTGTGTGTGAGACGGGGCACATATTAAACCAATGTGTGGATGCTGCTTAGCTTAGCTCCAGTTAGCCTAGCATCCCCAAGCCAGAGCTGGACAGAGGACACAGGCACAGGAGGAGAAAGGATAACTAAATCTGCATCCTTCCCACAACCCCCACCCTTTCCTTCTTTCCTCTCATCTACACCTGACTGGATTTTTTTTTCTTCTTCTTTTTTTTAATCGCTTCTTCTGTCTCCTGTCGACGTGGTGGTGTTCTCTGGACTGTAGGCTGAGGGAGCAGGAGCCAATCACAACGTTTTCTGATTGAGGTATTTTGTTTTTGTTTGATTTGAAGACGAGGGGCGGCTGTGATTTAATACTCGTGGAGGGGGGGATTGGAGGAGTGGGGCAATGAGGATGGAGGAGAGGCAGGAAGGCTGTGCATCAGGCGGAAGGCACATCGCCGGCAGTAATGGAGGCTGATGTGTTTGTGGTCAAACGGAAGCCGTCTGCGTCTCGTCTGTCTCAGGTTCGACCGTCTGCGCACGTCTCGTGCGAAAACCCTCCGGTCGCCAGTGTTGACATGATGTGTGATCGCGCTGGAAGCCGCTTTGCCCGTCCCGTTTGTCCGGCTGGAGCTCCTCGGATGCTAAGCTTAGCTCCTTCCTCTCCTCCTCCATCCTCTCCCTTTCATTCTTTTACCATTTTTCTCTGTCTCCTTTTTTTCCCCTTCCTCCCTGTTTTTTTTTTTTCTTCAGTCTATCTAATGTCTGGATGGCCCTCGAACCCACCCTTTCTCCCCTCCATTTCTACCCTCCTATGCCCACTCCCTCCCCGCCCCTCTAAATTGTTCATTTTAAAGCTTTTCTTTCCCATTCCCATGTAGCTGTAGGTAGCAGCACTTAGCCGGCCAAGCTTGTTTTGAGCGTGGAAAGAAAAAAAAAAAAAGACAAAGGCTGGCTGCGAGTGAACGCGGGGGGCATTTTCAGGCTGGTTTCTGGCTGATTTAGCTTCACACAGCCCTCTTGCCCCTTAAGGGTTTTTTCCCCCCCTTTAGTCTAATCTCTCAACTACTACTCTGCTCCTCGAGCCCCCTGCATCTTTCTATATTTCAATACCTATGTAGAAAAGAAAAAACAGGTCTGAAGGAAGGCCTGTTTTTATTTTTATTGACATGTGGAACACCTCATATCTCTCTGTATCTCTGATTCTCTGGATCTGGGGACATTCAACCTCTAATGAAAGGCACCCAGATCAGCTGCAAACACTGCCATCTTTGCCACTTATGTCAAAGTCAACACCACACAAGGAGATTTTGAAGGGGTTTCGAAGAAGAAAGCGAGATGGTGGAGGCTTCTGTCGGACCGGGCTTTCCTCTCTCCAAGACAAAACAAATGCATCTAGCCAGAACGTAGTCAGAAATTTGAGTACTGGAAAATGCTGGCCTGTGGCTTTTGGTTGGATTAACCCTTTACTGGGACAGATGGCTCCATCCCCCTGCCGAGCTAGCAAACCCCAGTCAGCTTGTCAGCCCCTCTTTGCGTGCCTGTTTGTGTGTGTGTGTCTTTCATAAAAAAGAAAAAGAAAAAAATACGTTTGGCAGGCTTGCTCAGGCCAACATGGTGGATGGATCTGTTTTGGTTATTGGAATACGATGGCAGTCTGCTGTCCTTCCCCTTGTTTGTGTGTAAGCATGCAGGTTTTTGACAAGGATCCACGAGGACGGGCCTCAGTCTCTTCTTGGGAAAATATGGACTCGGTTGGCCGGCTTTCACGACTGCATGTTGATTGTGGAGATTTAAAGAAACGATTCAGTTTGCAGTTTGGGCACAGCTTCTGCTTTGAGACTGTGGCCAGATTTTTTTTAACACGTAAGCTGTTGCCGTTCCTGGTTTTCACCCATCAGTTATACAAAGAAAAAATATTCCTACATTTATGCATTTATTTCATTCGTTTGCAGTTTAAAATGAAATAGAATTGATATAAACACAAGTTTTACGTTAAAAGGAGTAGTTGGAAGAAAAAAATCTTATCTAGTCTATGCCTTCTCTTAAGACAATTTACTATACCATAAGCAACTAAGCATCAGTCAACCAGCCATATAAAAACATCTTTATACACAAAAATAGGCAATTAAAAAAGATAAAAAAGAGGTACTTATGTTGAACTTGTCCACATTTTGTCGCATTATAACTATAAACTTCAGTGTGTCGTCTTGGGATTTTCTGTGACAAACCAACAGGAAGCATCAGGTAATTGTAAAGTAGAAGGCAAATGATAAATAGGTTTTAGTGGCTAGAAACCATAACCTGCATTTGTAGTAATTCTCCTTTACTGTAAAATCACCAATTACAGTAATTAGTGGCATGGAGAGGTCATTATAAGACCACAGCATGACCCTGCCACCACCATAGAATGTAGGCCAATAAGCTTAATCTTTATTATCATTTCTTGCTTTACCATTTTGTGACATTTCCACCATTCTCTAAGTTTTAGCCTCTCAAGCACTAAAGACATTGAGAATTGTCACATTTCATCCAAATGGCTAAATATGCTGTAGATTTGCAGAATAATGAATGGACCCCGGTTAAAATATGATATCCAAGAAGTTCTTTGTGAATCTGAAATTGCACTGCAGATGGTAATTTATTTGTTGTTGTATTTCCCTGAATACACTATCCCCTAAGTGAAACATGGTGGTGGTACCATCATGCTGGAAATCTTCCTGTAAACGGGAACAGAGATGGGAAGATATGCGGAATTAAAATCAGAGAAAACCTGGTAGAGGCCTAAATTGAAAATTTGTGTCGATTATATTCAAAGATTTCTCCAGCCAGTCTGAGTGAGCCTGATCTGTTCTGTAAAAATGGGCAAAATCAGGCATGTGTAGTTGATAGAAATCTACCTGAAACCCTGGGATGCTCCAGTTATCCCAATAAAAAATACGGGATTTGTTTGTGACATGTTTAAATTGTAGAAGCTCTTCCACTGTGTTGCCGCGTTCTCTTTGACTGTCAAATATGGACAAATATTGTAAACATCTTCCAGGAAAAATTGTGTTTTTACTGTAATGTCATCCAATAAATTTGACCTGGAATGAAAACCAGACTTTTCAGAAGTTGTATTTAGAAACACTGGATCCATCAGGTTTTAAAACCTTGGGTTGGAAAAATCTGATTTGGTGAGATGAATAGAAAAGCTGCGTTTGTTAGATGGTCGTCTGTAGAGCTCTTCTTCTTCTGTCAGTTATGGCGTTTTTCTGAGCGGCGACTCCTACAGCAAAGCATTAAATGTGAGAATCTAAAATGTGGACGAGGATAAACCGTAGTTCAAGTCACCTCAATGTCTTGTGTGATACTTTGGGAATTACTTTAGTCTACCGAATATTTTAGTAATCAATTAATTTTATTTGTTATTCTGATCATTAGTCTGATTTAAAAATGGCACGCTCTGATTTTATTTTATTTTTCACCTTATAATCTTTTTCTTATAAGTTGGAAAAAAGCTTAGTAGCTTTATTTTTGGCAGCTTATTGATAGTTTAAGTGAATGATGACCCAAAACATTGTCTTGTTATGCAAACCACCTTTATATCTGCATTTCTTTGCTCTTCTTTACATGTGGATCTTGGTATAAATGGCGGTTTAGTTGGTGGATCAGCCTTGGCGTTTGAATCAGAAGCGCCACTGGTGGAGTTGGACCGCTGATAAAAATGAAGCCTGTAGTGGGACTGAGTCGGTGGCCTGAAAAGCCACAGTTATCCTCTGGTCAAAGCAGAGACCAAAACAGCTATTCTGGACCACACAAGTAGAACCCACAAAAGAAACGTACTGAAGAAGCAGAAGTCACGAAGTGGTGGCTGAGAAACAGAGGGAGGGATTATGTGGTATTATTATTATTACTATCATTTTGTTTTTCGGTTTTATTTTGTTTAAAATAAAACAAGTCAATGTGGGAGGATAGAGGCCGCATGGGGAGCTGCTGGTCTCCTGTACTGCTGGGTTAATCTAAAGCTATGCAGATAGTGACTCTGTCTCTAACCTTACTATATGAAATAAAACAATACTCCAGTTTTTAATTTGACATACCCAGTGTCAGACTTGAAACATAAAGATTACTTGATTTGGTTTGTTTCTATTGCCCTGATATTATATATAGAAACCACTCAAAATCTACTTGTTTAAATAGTATCTGTGCTGGCTGACCTGAATGCTCCGTAACAATAGCTGACTCTATTAATAGAACAATTATGATAATGAATTATTGCCAAACACGTTTACGGTGTCCCACTTTGAGCTGATGGATCTGAGCACTGGAACAGTTTTAAAATGTAGGAATCTTTTTTTTTTTTTTGTTCGTCATTTCTTAATTTCTCAGTGTTATTACCGTTGGTGTTTCCTTTCTTACTGTGTGCATGTGTTTAACCTTTCAAGGAAGCATGTTTAGTCGTGTTAATCTTCCGTTGGTCATGTGGAGGTTTTTGAAGCACTTCATCAGAGCAAAAAAGAAAAAAAAAAAAAATTCTTTAGGAAATCTGCATAATGGTCTTTGCATTTTCAATAGATGGCTTCCTAAAAATCATTAAAACACAAAGCTTTCATATTCATCCCAGAAAGCCAAATGTTTTGGGGTATATCATTTACATCTGATTAGCATATTTTGAGTCGCACACCATGCTACGAAAGGTACACATACGGTTAAGAAAAAGAGGTTCTAAAGCACAAAGCTAATGGTTTGCAACATAATCGGGTTTCCTCTCAAAAATGCAAACAAATCTCGACTAATAGGATTCCCCCCCAGTTCTTTGTTTGCTGGTTGAGTGGCTGAATTAAAAAGATAATTATGACTGAGGTGTCAAAATTGTAGCTTTTTTATGACTGAAGAGAGGAAAAAATGTCACAATTAAATTTCTTTTCTTTTTGTAAATGAGTCTATAATGCAGATTCCATTGTAACCTCTAGGGATATTTATACATTCCTCTGAAATCAGACAATGATAAATACTATGTTTGTGTGGCATGTAATGTGTAGTACTTTCAAAAGAGAAATAAAATTTCATGAACGACAGAGGTGCACTGTTCAGGATTGTGTGGCCAATTTATAAAACTTTGACTTGTTAGTGATTTTGACCTATTCAGATTTCTCTTATCAACCAACATAAAATCAGTAATCTAAGAAAATAACAGCATATAGATATATCTTCTGGTCTTACTACTATAAACAGTAACTAGTTCATCAGGATTTTACTATTATAAAATAAAGATAATTGTCATTATAAGAATAACCTGAAAATCAAAACAGAGTCTCGAATAACAGTATCGGATTATATGGATCTAAAATTTTGTCACAATATTTTGTGGTATTCATTGTGTTTTTTGTCTTGCCTTGCAACCCCTTACTCTATAAAAATATCCACTTTTGAAAGAGCTGCTAAAGTAAAACATCCTCTGCATTAGATGTTTTGAATTATTGTCCTGGATCTCAGCGGCTATTTTTTTAAGTGTAAATGCAGCGTTCATCTATGCACTCGTGAAACTAGGACCAAAGTTGGTAGAGAACTAATCCCAACCATATTAGCTTTGTGAGAGGTTGGCAGTTTGAGTTTATTGTTAATATTGCAAGATGATAAATTCTTATCACAGCAATTTTTCCTCCTGTTATACAAACTAAAGAACATTACCAAACAATAATTATCCACTGTAGAACAATCAACTGTTTTAAGTTCGGCTTCAATGAACGGGTAAATATAACCAACATGGAACATCTTAAGCTCAACTAAAAACAAAACATGATCAAATAAATAACAAATCCAGATTTTACTGTAATGGCTGGGTCAGTTTTTCCTGCAACATCACAGCTCGCATGACTTACAGTCACTGTTTGAATTTTATGTCTTCTCCAGAAAATGTATCTGGTATTTATCTAGGAATTAAATAGAAATAATAATACCTGTAAGCGCAAAATAATGCAGGTTTAGATCAGATCCCAGATGTGAAATTGATTGGTGGAGAAGAATGAGCTAAAAGTCCTTGTAGCGAGTCGGACTTGGAGTTGAGGAAATGGTTTGCTTCATTTATAGCCACACGTTGTTCAGTCAGGTTTACGCTCATCTTAATGTTTAACAACGACCTGCTACAAAAGCTGTTCTTATCTCGGGTTATTTATGGACGTGCATAAAAATCTGTGATTTCCAAACAGTCACCAGAACTTGTCATCATATTTCGCCAAGAACAATACTGACGACAAACTTGTGCGCTACGTGGTCCGCTGCTGTCATCTCATCAACCGTGAAAAGATTTCATGTGGGATTACTTGTGAGTTGTTGCCCTTTGATGATTCACACACTTTTAAAATCTTTGTGAGCCTCGGATCCTGGTTGTGACCAAAATAACCAGCACCTTGCAGTTACTCATTGCAATTTTTAGACAGTTTTTCCCTGGATCTTTATTTCAGCCGAGAAGTTAATCTGGTTCACTTTCCTCTGCTGAAATCAAGCCATCTGTGAGGCTCAGGCAAGCTTAAGGAAAGCTAAACAGCACCATGAAACCGGATCTGATGGAGATGTCAAGCAAGACGGCTCTTCAGCTCTCAGCAAAAAGGAGTCAAATTGCACAAAAAGTCGACACCGGCGTCTCTCCTGTAGAAGGAATTAAATGTAGGTCACAGCTAAACTGCAAGGCCAGGCCTGAGGGATGTGCGCGCTCAGGGTGCTGTGTTGCTTTGGGGAGAATGCAAGTCAAGGGAATAAACAGATTTTTCACACACACACGAGTATTTTTAGAAGCTGGCTTGCGTCTAAGTGGAGGCATGCACCTCCTTTTTTACCGTCTTCAGTGTCACAATGGCAATATGTTGAAGCAAAAAAAAAAAAAAAAAAAAAAAAATTGGACCAAAGTTTAATTTCAGATTCTCGTCCTATGTTCCTTTAATCACTGACACGTCTTAAGCACCTTTTATTGTTTTGCTTATTTTTGCTTTAGTATCTCTATATTGTCAAATGGAGACTCGTGTCACCATGTGCCAGGATAAATATAACCAATCTTGGCCTGTCATGCCACCAGAGATCCAGACACTCCCTTAAAAATAGGCTGCTATCAATTAAATATAGATGAGCTGCTGAATGTGTCTGCCAGTTAATGTTAGCATGAAGCTTGAGTAAGAGAGTTTTAAGAGGAGGGCTGTACGTGAAGCCGTAGTAAAATAATGAGCTCTTTTTCAAGTTTTGACTGGGAGGCTTACTTCGTGTGTGACTTCCTATGTGTTATACGTTTCGAAAAACTAGCAGCCAACATATGCTCTGGTTAGATGACATTCAAACTGATGTGCTAGCCTATATGCAAATTGATGTGTGACAGAAAACTATTGAGATTTTTGGCTGTGATGTGGCAAGGGTTATACATGCATCTGCAAGGCCCCATGTGGCAATCAAATGTACTTCAAAGTCCAACATGCGTTGCCGTCTATGGTCCCAATTCTAAACCACGAACACCACTGTTCGGTCGGAGATGATGGGAAGACGTCATGAAAAGATGCGTTGATCCGTTGTAAGCTGATTGATGGTAAAGACTTACCATGACGACCAAGGTCAGAGTAGAGATTGTGACTGATGACCGTCTTGACGTATTGATCGTGATTTGAAAGGTAACTGGATGCTCTCTGTTGTTGGTAGCAGATCCTGTGTGGAGGGGAAACGTGTAGATCGGTGCTCAGGTCAGAGTGACACTAAGCTGATCTTCAGAGACATCAAACGCCCTCCAAAAGCTGACATGATCTAAAATGAGACGTTTTCATTTCGTGCATCTCTTAGTCTTCCCATAGGTATTAAAATTTGACATGGCACTTTACACCTTCCAGGTATAGTCTGAAGCAGATTAAATCTTTTTGCTGTTGTTGTTGGTGTGTTAGCGTAAAGCTAAGAAAACTACAACCTTAAAAGTCGAGGCTTGGAAAAGTAATCTACTTTTCAATGATCCATCGGCTTGAGAGAGGAAAATTAGTTGCTCACTACACATTTCCGCCCAACCTTTTTAAAGTCGCTCATAATTTTACTAACTCTGGTCTGGCCCAGCCATCAAGTAAATACATGGCATATTGGGTTTTTTGATTGATCGAGTTTTACCATTTTCTTTTTTACTCCAATGAACATGTTGAAGTTTTAATTTTTAATTTTTTTTTTAAAGACTGTGGACAGTGTTGCCTTTAGGTTGAAAGCCACCGGACATGGATGGTTATCTATTTTGTTGTTCAATCCTCCGCTTGTTTCTGCAACAACCTTCTTGGTCTATGAGGATTTAGCATTCCTTTAAGAGTCCCACTACTGTAGTGCAATCTGCAAATAAATGATCAGGTTTTCCACATGTGTGCATACATGCTGTGTTTAAACAACAAAGGACTGAGCACACAACCTTGAGGAGCTCCAGTCGTGATGAAGTTGACTGTTCTTTCTAATTCATTTTGACATTTCTTTCTGGCAGCTTGTCCAGAATCCAGAGTCATGGCGGTGTTTAGGGGAAGTAGAAGATGTTTTTCTGTTTGTCAGCCTGGATTGGACATGTAGAAATACTAGCAGGCAGGATTTGTTGGTGCTTATGTTCTGGCGGACGCACCAGGATTATTTTGGAAGTTAATAGAAAGGCTAGTTAATGCAGACACTAAATGTAGCAACTGTTTCATTTTGAAAGTTCTGGTTACCCAACAGCACATGTTGGAGTAGTAAAGAAAATCCATACAATGTCTGCACAATCTTTAACAAAACACATTCTAGTGGTGCATTCACTGATCAGAAAAAGATTTCAAACTGGCTACTCAAGCTGGAAATCATCCGTCATTTTCATTTTGGTTCTCCTAAAAAGTTTGTCTTGTTCACTGTTCGATCATTTTTTCATATTTGCTTGATGCACAGAAATTGTTGACACTGATCATTAGCATGTCTCTTGCTCTGGTCTTGTGGGACATTTTGAACTTAGGAATGTGAATTTAAAAATGGACATGTATCCTTTAGCAGTTATTGTGCAAGCTTTGAGAAATATTTGAAAAAAGCTGCTGCTGTGAACAAATTTCCGAAGTACTGCAACTTGTTCAGTACTTCCTGTGACCTGGGAATGTAAGGCAGCAGATTATGATGTTTTATAATCCTTTAAAGGGACAGGCAGAGGAATATGATCAAATATTTACCATCTGAAAATGTTGCATGAGGTGGCTCATCTGAGCACTTGAGCAGTGCTGCTGGGCAATGATCATCCCCCCACCCATTGCCTTTCAGGCTGAGGTGTTGAACTTTATTTGTTCTCCACAGCAGGAGTCAAATCTGGTCACCGTTGGAATCACGCGGTGGAGGTGGTGCGGTTTGCACTGTGTGTCTGTTCTGGTAATGCAGCTGTGTTTACAAGTGTGTTTCAAAGGTGACCATTGCTTTACGCTCAAATCCCCAATTTTCAAATGTGTGGCATTTAAATTCATTTGCTTTTCTGAGGGGAAAAATTGTAGATCGATTTTACCCCGAAGCAGTCAGTCTGTATTTCTTAGACGAGCTGCTAGTAGTTGTTTTTAGCTGAGTTAACCCAGCAGCAGTCCAATCTGCAGCCAAGATTTTCTATTTTCAAGCACAGCAGTGTCAAACTTTGAGTGTTTAAGCACGCCGAATGAGTGTGATTTAACTGTGACAGTTTTATTAAATACTACAGAGCCTGCTTTCTGAATTCATCTCTGGCTAACACCGATAACGGGCGTTCTGGCTTGTAATAGTTTTTGTAGAGATGCACCGATGAAAGATTTTGTGAAATTTTGCTGAATTATATATTTTTTATAAACTTTTTCAATAAGTTAAATATGCAACATTTTTTTTCTCTTCCATTAAAAACAGGAAAACCAAATAAAATTGTCCTGGTTATGGGACAGTGTGATCTACAAATAAAATCAAACAAAATCATTTACATTTGTCTTTTATTCTTCAACAAGACCAAGTAAATCTCCTTTAAACACACACCTCAAAATGTCCAAACTCACTATCGCCTTCATTTTCAAAATAAAAGGCAACATTATCCATCATTATTTCAGAGGATAAACCTCTGATTTATTGTCTTGTGTGAGATTATTAAATCATTTAGTGTTTCAATCAGATAAGCAAAAAAAAAAAACAATTTTTTTCTGTCTTTCTGAAATTCTGTAATTTAAAAATGAATTTTTAGATTAGTTAGGATTACTAAAATAGTCTTTTTTGTTGTTAAAAGCCATGTATATATTTCTGATGCAATCTTTAAGCTGCTCTGTAAAGTGTCACTTGACACGACCTTCTCACAATAGATTTGTGAGAAGGTTTGTCATTTGTTGTCTATTTAGAAGCCTGACTTGTTTCCAAGCTTTCATTTTTTGGCTGACTCATTGAGATGTTGCTTCAATATTTCCACACATTAATATTTCCTCACTCTGCCATCTGTTTTGTCAAGTGCACCAGTCCCTCCTGCAGCAAAACACACAGCTGGTGTTCTCAGGCTTGTTGGCTTATCCCCTCTAAGTATCTAGTATCTCTTAGTATTATTAGTGTTATTACAATAGTATTCTGTATGAAGTTTGTAGATCTTTATCTTGACTGGTAGACATCTTACTGATACTGAAAATCGCTAACTCTGAATCTTTAACGACGTTCTCGCTGAAGAGGTCTATTGTTGTGTCCTAGTGGGACTTGAGTATGTTGTGTTCACCGTTTTACAAATCACTAATCTGTGCAGTTTAACAATAAAATTCTCAGATTTTTTTTTTCTTTTTACTTTTGTTGCAACTGTATCGCTGTAAACTTAACTGTGGAAAATTCAACTTCTTCCAGTAGGAATTCTTACTACGTGTAATGTTTGAATATTTGCATGATCCAACTGTGATCAGGCACAAGAACAATTTGGTTTGAAAGGGAGAAAAAGTGAGAAAAACTTCAATGCTGTATTGCAAAAGAAAAGTCATTGATTTCCCACAGAAATGTGACCTTAAATAGTTTTTGACAGTTGAATCTCATTCAGAAATGTAACCCGCAGTTCAGTGTGTGCTTAGCTGACTCTTATTTCTGGATGAATGGAGTCTGGAAACAGTTAAATAATAATAAAAAAAACTTATTCAGGATAAAGTCATCAATGCTCAGTAATTTGATCCTTTTTTTAGTTCTTTCCATCTTTGTTTCCTCATGTATCTCATTTTTGATTTTGATGCGACTATGAAATATGTCAAACCTCTCTGGTCCTTCATATTTCCGTAATATTACAGAAAACATTTGGGAAGCCAGAGTGCATGCAGAGCAACGTTTCTTGGCGAACAACCCAGAAACATACTTGAATTTCTTGAAGTGATTTGTTTGTCCCTCAACAGTCCATTTCCACTGAATGCTTGATTATTTGTGCCAATACCTGGAAATAATGCCATTTCTTCAATTCCTTGGCCTCATTTTGTCTGAAGTCGGCATGAAGCGGGATGGTCACTCAACTCATCTAATCTCCAACTCTAGTCCCAGAAATCCCAACCTGTCTTTCCCTCTCACTTCATTTCACAGCCTGGTCAAAGGAGCTTTTGTGTTCAGGGTGTAGTGAATGAATTCAGCCTTTGGTGATAACTGCGTCTTGGCCATGGCTTTCAGCCAAGGTCCTGCTTTTCGATTCCCCTTTGATATACCGGTCACAGTTCCACTTCCTATTTGGTTTTCTGAGAGAAGTGTCTAAATAGAGTCGAATCAATGGCGGCCATTGTTTGGTGGGATAATAAGCTGAAGACGCTTTAAGGTGGACGTTCGTTGTGCCTGGAAAACGAAACGAAACCATTCATCTGACTGACTCTAAATAACGTAGCAATCAATAGACTTTTAATGTGTTCTACAACGTAACGTCTTGTCTCTTGCCATGGACATGCAAATGAAATTCACTCCCCTTTTGAGACACCTTGCCGTCCGAGTTGATGCTGGTCAAGATCTCTTTGTGTGAGAAAATGATGGTTTTCCTACACGGACGGCGCTGCTGTTTGTTGCACGCCGGTGTGAATGTGACGCTCTGCCGTTTGAGAGAGGATGTCCACACCCATGATTTATCACCATTGTCACAGAGCGTGGCGGCAGAGGGAGCTTTCCCTCCACATCACCACACGTCTATTTTTACCTTATTACTTACCAGAGACGACGTGATTTGGAGACTAAATGGAAGATTGAGAAGCATGAAAAGAAGGGAGAGGATGAAATAGATGACACTGTCTGGATGGTTTTATTCATACCGTTTCTTATTATAAAAAAAAAAGTGTGGAAATCTGCTCAAATTTTGCCAATATATGTTGAAAATCGATGCAAAAACTGACCGAGGATTATTTAAAAGAAAAGCCTTCTCTGTCGTTGCCACACTGCTCGACTTTCAGCAGCCATTTAAGGGACTGCGTGAATCTCACAGGCTGCGTGCCAAATCAAACACACGTTCACACAATTCCCCCCAAACATACGTCAGGATCTCACTAGGTGTTACCAACGTACCTCACACTCTCTCCCCCTGTGTGAAAGAACATCGGCACACAGCAGGAGCTTCTCAGTTTTATTTTCTTTGTTTGGTGTATAGCGGAAACTCCTTCTTTTTTGAGGTCACTTGCAGATCTGCCTCTCTTTTTTCATTGGTTTTCCTGTACAAGCAATATAAACATTGTACTCCATAATTTTGCATCCTTTTCTAGGTGCTGTGTTCAGCATTGGTCATGTTTTATCTTATTTGTGGCGTGAAAATGTATAATTTTGTTGTTACTGGACGCCTCGGAGAATCGAGTTGAAAATGTTGGAAAGCAATGATGGGGAAGAAAAACATACAAATTTTCTTTAAGAATTAAAATATATAAAGTCATAACAGCAAAGTGCTTTTTTCTCAAGTGGTCTTAATTTGATTGGTCATTAATTAAGAATTGAGGCCTACACCAAGAAAATGAGAAAAAAAAAACTATTTCAGAAACCAAGATTTAAGTAGATGACAGAATTTACGTTTTGGCATTCCTTTAGGATTTTCTTTTTAGGATTTAAACACCAAGCGCGGGCAGCATAACTAAAATGGCAATCTTTGTATTTTTTCCCTAGAGAAATTCATATTCCATGATCAATACTGCGATTAATCAATATCATACATAAGCACAAGTATTGCAAAGTTCCTTGCAAATATTTCTAAATAAGCAGCACAAAATCTGTGGTTTTGATTAAAAACCGTTGTGAAGTCCTGAAGGGACTGATCAACATGAAAAGATGTTTAATATTATTTAGTTTTAAAAAGGTACAGATACAGAGGCAGCTATTTATTATATATTAGCAGTTTAATACGTCTATCAATGCATTTTGGCTGAAGCAGCCCTTTGAGAACATTAATGAGTTTGTTACCCAAAATGAGTTCGACACCCCTGTCCTAAAAGCGTCGCTCTCTCTCGCTCTCTTGCAGCCTGATCGAACATCAGGCATGTCTTTAAGGATTTTGCAGGTTCTGAAGAAGTGATACAGTTGCTAATGTCAATATTTAGGTCATGACACTCTTTCCTTTATTCTTTTTAAAGATGTATTTTCTTCTTCCTGTGCGACGTAGTTCTGCTAACAAATGGCCATAAATATTCCGTTGCACTGTTTCACAGTTGTATTATTTCTGTATGAAGTCCACTAACTTCTTCCTCGTCTCTGATTTGGTGTCTAGGTACTACTCGCTCTCCACGTGAAGGAGAAGTTCCTGGTGTGGATTACAACTTCCTCTCCGTGGAGGACTTCCTAGTGTTGGAGAAGAGTGGAACCCTCCTGGAAATTGGAACATATGAAGGTGAGCTGCAACACCACAGTTTCCTTTACAGGACATCCTGTTGCTAACCTGTTAGGCTTGAGCTTAATGTTGGTTGAATTTGTAAAATCTAAATGCATGAGTTCAAAAATAAACTTGACCACAATTTTGATGTCGAATAACAATTCCTAACCCTTCTGATTTTTTTTTTTTTTTTGAAGAAATTTTTGGCATAATTTTGACATTTCTCCTTTTTAAATCAACTAATACGACCAATCTGAATCTAAAAATATTTCTGAACAATCTTTGTATTTGAATATCCGATGGTCTTGATTTCAAACCGGCCCAACGCTTCTGACCCAGATGCGCACGTGCGCCCAACGCTACTTTTCTGTGACTTTAATCTGCAACCTCTCCATCTTGTCATCCTCCCTCCTTCTTTGTTCCCCCAGGCAACTATTATGGGACGCCCAAGCCACCGGTGCAGCCTCCCAGCGGGAAAGTGATCAGCGGCAGTAGCGGTGGTGATGCCCCACTGTCAGACGGGCTCAGCGGTAGCCTGCCAGGCTCGCAGAACTCCACTCCCCGACGAGCCAAGTCCTACAATGACATGCGAAATGCTGGAATAGGGCTTGCAGATCAGCAACTGGAGGACGACGAGGACCTCCCTGACATGAACAGCAGCTTTACAGGTAACGTGCAGACGAGCAGCGGCGCCGATGTACAAAGCTGGTTTGAACGGGTGAAGACCGTGACATCAGTGAAAGCAGCAGGGAGTTTGTAGGTGTTGCTTTTCTCGGTGAAGTGAGCTCATTCATGTGGTGGAAGATATGTTCGGTTGGTTACACACGGTATGCCAAGGTTTCTAAAAACGTTATGGTCTCAAGCCTGCTGGATGGTTTAAAGCAGTTTAATAGGATGCCAGAGAAAGTACAGAAGTGACCAGTCTCTCTTTTTTTCTTTTTTATGGAGTGTAGAATCACGCCTCGCTGCCTCTCCCTCACTTATTGCTGAACTTTGCAGGTCAGCACCATGAAAGAACTCCATTACTTTTTTCCTTCACTTACAAGAAATACTATTTTGACTATTTGGAAATGTTTCCGATTGCAAAAAAGCACTGTGTTATGATGTAGAAACCAAACAAATTGTGCCTCATCGCTTTTAAAAGGGCAGCGTTATGCGTTTTTCCAGGTTCGTAGTGTCGCTTTATATCACAATCAAACAACTATCACTGTCCATTTTTATAAAAACGCTGTATATGTTAAACATGACTTAAAAGAAATTTAACTTTGAAATTTAGCGGCGTGAAAATGGGCCTCTGTCTCTTTAAGAAGGTTCTTCTCTTTCCAACAATTTTCCTTCAACACGTTGCCACCACAGCATTCCTCAAACAAGACTTTAACAATTTTACCAGCATGTTTTTCTGTTTTTAATTACTTAAATTCAAAATAGACTTGAGTGTCCATTCAGCGTTGAATATTTTTTAGCTCACCAGGAAATTTATCAATAGTAAATATAGATATTATTGAAATTTATCTAAATCAGCTCAGGAATTGTAAAATGCTGCATTTACATGCGATAATCTTTATGTGAAACGTTTTACTACTAGTAATGAGTGTAAGCAGAAGAGTCTGCGTCCACCAGGTCAGAGCTTTTGGACGGTGGTCAGATGGTTTTAATACCAAGAACGCCGTGTGTTTCTGATGACGCCCACAGCGTGTGCTGCACAGAATCCTGATGCTGTTCTGCAGTGAAGCTACAGAGGAAAAAAAAACAAAAACAGAGAGGTCTCGGTACATCCACAGCATGAACACTGATGGTTATTGGTTAAGGCCAGCTGGTGTCTTTTTAAAAACTTGTGTGCAGCTCAGAGAGATGCGAACCGCAATCCACGCAGAATTGGACCTGCGAATTTAAAACCTGTGTTTTATGGTGGCCATGTGGCATAAAGATCAGCATTGTTCTATTTTAGTGAGCTACGGAGTTTCCCAGGTAGACTGCTCGCTAGATGATGTGAATGAACAGACGGGGCTGCATATCTTCCTCACATTGTGAGCGTGGCAGTAGCAAGGCAGCAGAGGAATATCTGAAATCCAGCAACTGTTGGCTATTTTTCTAATGGTGCGTTCACACCAAACACATTACGCACGTCACAAACGCGCCCAGTGCTTCGACTTTGACACGTGTGCACTTTGAATGCAGACACTTGATGGTGCGTTCACATCAAACGTGTTTTGAGCGTCAGGCATCTAGTTTACATTCAAAGTCTATGTGGAGGCACGTCGAGGGCGCGTCAGATGCGTTGAAATCGCTCCAGCCGTCGTTTTCCGTTGCCGGCCTATTTGCCGGACACGTTGGACAAACTGGACGCTTCAAATCTCGCCACACTAGATGCTCAAAACGTGCCTTGAGGGGCCTTCGATGTGCCTCCACATAGACTTTGAATGTAAACCACTCGCGTGACACGTGTTTGGTGTGAAGGCACCATAAGTCTCCAATTGGTAATTTCTTAATTTTGTTTTGGATTTAAAACTAACAACTTTATCAAAGAACCTATGATGTTATAGTCCTTAAAATAAACTGAGTCAGTGTGAGGGATGCTAGACAACACAGCACATGCAAAATGCAGTCAAAGTTTTGGTTTTATTCCACCACATAGTAGTACAGGTACTAGATTGCAAGGAACTGCAGCTCATGCTTGTTTTTGTAAGGCTTCTGTAACTGACACCTTTAACAAACAGACCTGCATGTACTGACCAACACAGCACAGCAACCGGACAATGCCTCCTGTGTCGCTTGCAATATAAGCTTGGGTTTCAACCCTACTTTTTAGGCACTCGTTGCCTTTGGGACAAAGAGGAAGACGAAGAACAGGAGAGCTCACGGGTTAAGTGGGAGGGGGATTGAAGTGAGGTGAAGGTAGCCGGAAATAACAGAGAATGAGGGAGTGACCTGGAAAGGGGGTGGAGGAGGATTGGGCAGGAGGACAAGGGAGAGACTGCCGCTTTGTGAAGAGAGGAATTAGGAAAGTGGAGAACAGATCGTTCTTTGGTATTTGAATGGGTCGCTGGAATGCCACAGCTAATTCCTTGGTAAGTTTCAGCCTTTGTTTCTTATTTTTTTAATGTATTTATTTCTTGGCGGTTCACGAGCACGTAGAAATGTTAAATAGTGCCATCTTGCTGTGAGTTCCAGAAAGTGTGCAATTATGCAGCCTCTGCAATTGAGAAAGCAATTGTCATAAAAATTGTAAGGTTTAATACATAAAACCGTAATGTTGACAGCTGTGCTGCTGGTTAAAAACTGGTTTTTGGGATTATTTATAATACCCCCTAGGATGCTGACTCAGCACTCTTTTGTTTTGTTTTTTTTTGTTTGTTTTTTTGTTGTTTTTTTCCCCCCCCAAAAGGTCAGACCAAAAGTTAGTTGTGAGCCTTTTTGTGATTGTGGGAGCTGTAATGGTTGCTGGTCAAGTGTGAGTGTGAAAATGAGATAACAGGAAGCTAAGTGCTAACAATTCAGAGGCCGTGACTCTAGGTGTGAACTGCCCCCTCAGCTGCCTGACGTAAATCTCTTCAAAGCTTCAGGAAGGGCAGTCAGATTTATTGGACGCCGGAGGTTTGTGACGTGTCGAGAGTATACAGATTCAGTTTTTAGGTGTGAAATCTGAAATAATGTAGGATTCAATGTCTAACTGAAATTATTACTTACTTGTACGGCTGAAATAGTTAATGGTGATTGATGCGTTATTGAAATAATCTTCAACTAATTTAGTAATCGATTTTTAATTAACTGCAGACTTAAAAAGGCCATTTGGTGGAAAATACTACATATATTTTCATTTCACATTTAAGATTAAACACCTTAGTCTCTAAATATGTTTTAGCCAAAACTCCTCAAGTGGTTTAGTTTTAGCTTCATCCTCTTCAGATTCACTAAAGGAATCCTATGTTATTTAGGCAGTGCAATTTTTATTTTCTTATTTAAAAAAGAGATTGGATTATTTATTTGCGACTTTTAACATACTTTTAATATTGTATGGAAAGGCTAAAGTGGCTAAATGAAAAATCAGTCAAATGTGCCTTTTTTATCCAAATAATCAACAGAATAATCAATAGATTGTTTACTAAAATAATTTTTGCAGTCATACTTATTTTGTGGCGTCTACCTGTAAAATTGCACTATGTAATGCAACTGGTGTCCTGCAGTTGTCTGTTCAATAGCCAGTTTTTTTTTGTTTTTTTTTTTATAGTTTTTTTTTTTAAGAGCAGAATGTTACTTGTGGTACTTTTTGAAAATTTTGCATCCAACTTTTATAGAAATATATCCACTTAATCTCACTAACGTGAACGTTTGTATTTGCTCTTTGATCTGACGGCTGATTTAAGTTTAGAAAAGTAAAGAAATCAGACAAAATCGTGTAGGAACCCCAGATAAAGCATAGTTATTTTTGCTTTAAAGGTCAAATCCTTGTTGCGACTTGTTTTCCGTCGCTTCAGGCTGGAAGTGGCCGCGGCCCTCTTCAGAAGTTCACGTAATCACGTCTGCAAAAGCTCTTGTTAGCTGATCGTTTTTGATTGGCCGCATTTTCGTGAGTTTACTGGTCGCTTTGGTTGTAGAGGGTGCTGCTGGTTTGACGAGTGGCTGAGCTGCATTTGTCTCCGTTTCCCACAGGAGAATCCAGTGAATTGGACGAAATTCCTCACTCGGCGCGCCCCTACGTCCCTCGCCACAGCGACCCGTCCTACGCTGAGACAACCCCCTCACCATCGGCCACCACGGAGAGCACACAGCAGACAAACCTTCACCTGAGCCATCCTCCCCCGGAGGACCCGCTGGGACCTCTGCCTGACAACTGGGAGATGGCCTACACCGAGACCGGAGAGGTCTACTTTATAGAGTGAGAAACAAAGGCCTCTCGTTCATTTGAAATATGCTATTGAGTGTGTCTGTCTGGCTCAGTGAAATTGTTGACTCTTGCATTGCTAAAATATTTATATATTCAGCTCTTTGTTTTTGTAAAAGATGTTGTTCAATGCATCACTGTCCACGCCTGAGTTGATTTTAAAGAAGTGCAAAAACAGAGGATGACGATAAAATGCTCGGCACATTCTCTTCTAAAATGGTAACACAAGAGTGTTCATACCCCTTGAACATTTTTTTATGTTTTAACATGTTAAAACCACATACCTCAATATATTTTCCTAAACATATGATGGACAAAGAAAAGTGGAGCACAATGTTTAAGAGGAAGAATGAATCAAAACATTCTTCCACTTTTTAAAAGGCTGAACGCGTGGCATGTACTTGTGTCATCTTACCTCTTTCTGCCCATTCTTCTTTGCAAAATGACCTAAGATCTCTCAGATCTGAGTAAAAGCATCTGTGACCGGAAATGTTCTTGCCAAAGACTCTCATCCTGATTTACATCTGGGATTCGACTGTGCGACTCTCGCACTTTTTGATCCAAATCTGTCATAGTAGCTAAGGCTACCTTGTTGGGGTTCTTCTCCTGCTGGAAGATGAATATAAGACGACGAATCTCGTCTTTGGTACAAGTCAATACCAAGTCTGAAAACTTTTGGAAAGCACTGCAGAATGTAGACTTGCATTGCTTTTCCAAGCTGCACGTCTTATGTGAATCTAAATCCTAATCAGTCAATGGTGATTGACTTTTTAACTTGTCATTGGCGTGTCGGTAAACTTTTGTCTTATGTTTTGCTCAGCCACAACACAAAGACCACCTCTTGGCTAGACCCTCGGTGCCTGGACAAACCTCAGAAACCCCTGGAAGAATGTGAAGATGATGGTATGTGATCAATGGAAGTATTCTTAATTTTTCCCTACCATTATCTAGTTCAGTGCCGGATTCATTGGAAGAAACAACTTGATGATAAAAGACACATTTCACATCATGGTTCATTTCTATGCCATAGATGTATAATCCAGATAGGCTGTTTCCACAGTAACCTTTAGGTGTCAGTGTTGGGCAACAGAAATGAATGGTGCTGCTGTTTGCTTTTTTTTTTTTTCCAGCTTTCTCAGGAAAACAAGCCTTAGTTACTTAAGATAATCCATGCTTCAGGACTTAGAGTTCTCTGAAATCTGTTTAGTATGTTTTCATAAGAAATAAAATGTACAGTTTTCAGTCACATGAACAAGATAAATGTTTAGCCACTGCCTTTATGACAATATTGCCTCAGACAACACATAGATCCGGTCACATGGCAGAAACCCAGCGTGCTGTGTTTTGTAAACAATGGTCATCACATGACTTTGATGGACTGGCTTTGTTTACCTCTTGCCACCAAGTGGCCAGATGTTGCTACTGCATCCTCCTAACGTCTGTTTCCCCCCTCCCTCTCTCTCACCCCCATTCTGTGTCTTCAACAATCCATTGTTCTGAGTAGAAGGGGTCCATACAGAAGAGCTGGACGATCTAGGTAAGAAGTAACACCTGACCTCTTTTATAACTTTTTTTGATTTTGAAGATTTAATTGTTTTTTTTTTTGTTTTTCACCAGTGCATCCTTGGGTTTTCATAGGTCAGAGTAATGTCATCTCGCTTGAGAATCGTTTTTGCAGCTTTTGTTTAGATTTTGAATTTAGGTCAACTCTACAACGGAATATAAGAGTCAGACTAAGAGTTTTTTTAAAAAAAACAAAATTAAAGTTATGATATTAAAAGTATGCAGTCGTAGTAATGTGAGAATAAAGTCTTAGTACAACCAAAATGAAGTCTTAATATTTGTAGAATGAAGTAGTAATTTTATGAGACCTCCAACACAAAAACTAACAACGCAATTATTCATTTTTCAGACGTGGTAAAATTGCGTCTTTATTCTGCTAATACTTTAACAAAATTCTTGTAATTAAACAGACATTTCTGCATTCTGGTACAACACACAGAAGGGATGACTGAAATTAAAGCCACTTTTGGGAAATATTTTCTGTCATTTGTAAAGAAAAATGATTAAAATCAGAAATTGGAGATTTTATTTTCTAACCTTTAATGCCCAACCCTACTCGAGTCTTCTGGTGAGATTAAAAGATGTTTATCAGTAAAGCTGATCGTCCACATCAGCAGTACGTCCGGCGGCTTATTCGTGGTGACTTGACCGTAGGCGGGAAGTGACTACGGCTCCAATCATCTAGAAATGAGACATCGTTCTTGCAGAGACTTGACATTTAACCAGCGTAGCCCCTCGTATGTGGCTCTGACGTTCAGCAAACGCAGCCTGCATGTGGCCTTTTACACAGACTGCATGTGGCCTGCAGACAGACAGACGGACATCAAACGGCCAAACACTCCCACCTCAGCAGGCCGTCGCTCCCTACAGACTGCAGATCCAGAATAGATTCTTCTAATGATGTTTTTTTGTTTAATGGCTCTCTGCATGAGCCAGATGGCAGCAACAGGCCCATCAGCTTTCTAAAATAAAACAAACCTAAATCTCAATCATGACAATCAGTCCACTTGTTCAGAAAAAATGCTTCCTGGATTAAAAACTAACTAGTTATGACTGATACATTTTCCCTGTCTGATTAATGGCTACTTGTTTAAAACATTAGCACCAGCTTTTCTACCATGTGGTAATTTAACTTCATTAATATGCGATTTGTGGGATGTGATTAATTGTTCTATATATGGAACCTTGGAGAACACATCACACCCCCTAATGCTGCAGTTTTCAATCTGAGAGTTGATTTTTCTTTTTCTTTTTAACCTCCCTTACAATCCTGTTTACCATACGTCATTGCTAGATTATTTTTGCTCATTATTCTGCCTTGTTCATCAGAGTTGTAGTTTTTCTTGGTTTAATTCTTGATTAATAAACTTTTCAGTGAGGAGACATTTCCTGACTTGGAAAGATAAACTCATGCTTGAGTTGTATGTTTTTCCTCTTTGATTTAAACCGGTTGGAAATACAAAGTCATGGATAGTGCTTTGAATGTTCCTAAAAATAGTCATCAGTCCTCTAAATTTAAAGGAAAAGATTAATAATAATAATAAACATTTAAAGGGATTGTTTGTAGTTCTTATTTTACTCTTTTGGCTCTTCCCACAGCATATCTTTTACTCCTGTCCTCTGAATCCTTAACCTTTCACACCAATTAATTTGGTCGTTTTAGTTGAATTATCTTTTAAAAATAGCTTCTTAAAATGTTTTTATTTCTTGGTTAAATGAATGTTCCTAATGAAAAGGTGGAATTGATGTAAATCTTTTATTCCTGCAATTAAAAAATGGTTTTGTGCCACATTTCTCACTAGAGCTCCTCATAAAGCAGCGTAAATGTGAATAATTTTACTGATGTGAAATGAGAAATTGTTTTTTTGCATCTGACTTGAAACACGAATCAGATTATCAACAGTTTTTAGAATGACATTAGGCAAAAATAATAAGCCCAGAAACTGCAAAGCTGGTATGAATGCAATCAAACACAGCTAAAAAAAAAAAAAGAAAGTTCACACATGCATAATACACCCACAAGGACGAGTTCTTCTCTGTGCCACATTCCTCACTCAAGAGGCCTCAATCAACGTAGCGTATCAGGAGAATGAGATGCAAACAGTTGGAGATGTAATTCACCGAGCTCGGTTCTCCCCCTCGCTTTGGAAAGCAGGATGTGGGAAGAGGGACAGAGGGTGAGAGGAAAAACACAGCCTAATGAGTGACACGTTTTTTCTCTCTCTGCCTCTCTCTCATTTGTGTTTCCACACACGCAGATGTATCCTATCCCTGTCAGAAGCTAGCAGCACCAGGCATCGTCTACTCTGCAGTCTCACACATCGTCACCACAAACACACACACACGCACACACACACACACACGTATAGCCATACACAGGTGCAGCTTCTGGAGCAAAACTAGTGCAGTGTGAAATCAAGTGGGTGATTAGAATTTAGCGCGAGGTGAGGCGGGACCACAATCCATTTAACGTTCCAGTTCAAAACATTTGAATAAAATAATTCACAGCCACCACAGCTTCGCTCTTGGAGCAGCAGCATCTCTCTCTCGCTCTCACTCTTGCACACATCTTGCATTCCTTGAGCTTTCTGCATCAGCTGCATGTGGAGAATGGTGAATAATGAGCTAATGTTTACGCATGCTAAATTACCAACCCTAATTGCTGATTGTACAGAGAACTAGGATACAAATGCTGTCCTGTGTGTCATCTAGAGAAATTTTAGAGATCAAAGTATTTTTATAGTGTTGCAAATTTCTATACATTTTGAGGTCCTATTTGAACAGCACAAAGCGGTGCATAAGAGGATGGAAAATTAAATGTTTTTCTCAAGATTCCATCTGGCCCCCTTTGCCCTTGATGACACTGAATAAAACCTAGTTAAGCTGATGAATTATTGTTAACTTGAGGGAAGAATAGTAGTTTTTAAGCTTTTTCAAACTTTAGAGTGTGAAAGGTCTGGCATGCAACCTTAACTAGGATATATAATGAGAAAATTGGAAGAGCTAAATGCAGGAGGTAACCTGTTAGATGCTACTAAGATTTGAGACTGTGTTGGAGACATGCCCTTCAGCAGAACAACGATCCTAAAACGTATAGAAAGACCTAAAATATAATAATTTAGATCAAACAACAGAATGGTCTAGTCAAAGTCAAAGCCTATTTCCCAATTAGAATCTATGGTAAGACTTGAAAATTGGTACTCATAACAGCAACCAATTGGGCTGGACTGACGGTATTTTAGAAGCCTGGGTAAATATTTCTGTCTCTATGGCGACGTTCGCACAGCAGTCTGAACGGCCCTGTCTCGATCTTTCCACCCCCTAACCCCCAAAATAAAATGACATCTGTGCCTCTTCCATTCTTGGTGCTAATTTGGATATGTATTTGATAGTTTTAAAAGCCTTTTATTTGATCAAATATTCACGTCATCGACGTGAGACTACACATCGAAACAAACTTCTCTACAGAAGCTACAGTCGATGCTCCACAAAAACCCGCTCCTGTGTTAGTTGAGCTTTCTTTTTTACCAGCTTCTTCCATTGCCTGATCTTGTGATGATACTGTTGGCTCCCGTCGCTAAATAAATGTTACAATTGATGGCGTTCATCACTTCAGTAAACGGTGCGCTGCTGTGTGACCTCATTGTTGTTCTTCAGAGCATGTAGGTCACCTTAGGGTCATAAGGCATTCACACAGAAGCCCGATTGTGGTTGCTTTTAATCAGTAGTATGAATGACTACGCAAAAAAAAAAAAAGTATTTCAGCAAAAAATGTGACTTAAACACCAAGACCTGCTGTGTGAACGTAGCCCAAATGTACAACTCTAGTTGAAACAAACTCCAAAAGACTTACAGCTGTAAAAGCAGCGAGAGTTTGCGCTTGCAGCATGTTGAAATGTGAAAGTTCAAGGGATATAAATTCTTTAGCGAGTCGCTGTACTTCTTCTGTTAATGGCCTCACTCCCCGGCTGCAGCAGAGGGCCTCCAAATTGAACAGCCAGACAGTGGTTCCGAGTCAGACGGTTGTTTGTAATTAATGCCCACTTGCAAACAGGAGCAAGTGTCACAAGTCGAGAGTTATCGAACAATGTGTTTTTGGAGCCATTTAGAAGCCTCTGAAATTAGCTTTTGTGGGTGGATGGCTGACAATGATGAGTGCAGCTGTGATCGGGGCTGTGAGAGATAAATATTGTACTCATCGCAAAGAGACTGAATTACTGGAACATAATTCATGCCGGACAATGACATGCCACAAAGGCAATCCCATTCATGTTTCTATTATGCTAAAAGTTCATGCTGCTGTTCTGAAGCAGCATCTGAAGTGATTTCTGATGCTAGAAATTCAGTTTCCAACCTGGAGGAGATGGATCTTTTGGTCCCGCTTCCAATTCGGTGTGTTTGTATTCAAGAGAACGCCACAAACTATAAAGTGGTAAAGATCAATTCAAAAGCGTGTGATAGTCGCACTGTCCTGCAGCTACAGATAGGAAGGAGACGTCAGATAAAAATGCATGGAATTTAGCCGAGAAGCTCCAAAGTCGCAGTGCTTTTCTGTTCAAGCCAAGGACAGCTTTACATGAATGCACCGTTTGAATTAGAGGTATGTGCATTTATAAAATTCCTCATTTATTAAGCACTCAGTCACACGTAACGGCAAACTCGAATCTTTTCAACTCAACCTTTTTTTTTTTCCGTCTGTTTTTGTACACCGGTTGCAAATCCTGGATTATTCCATCCGCTTCCACTCCTTTTTTTATGCCTTCGCCTGCTTCCTGCTTTCTTGTTTTTTGTTTTATCCTTTCCTGCTTCCCCTCCTCTTTTGGCTCTGCCGCTCTTCGACCCGTCTTGCTGGGGTTTTTTTTCCCTCTCATCTCCGTTCCGTCGCTAAGCCTTTCATACGTCTCTGCCCATGGGGTCCAGCTGTGCTCTTATCTGATGTGCGGAAATGTCAGCAGTGAGAGGTGACGGAGGTGAGGAGGAGAAGGACGACCTGCGATCCTGCCGAGCCGCTGACGGATTTCAAATTATAGGCGCGTCTCAATTCATGAGAATAACATCGAAACGTACACTTATTCCAGCAGTCTGTATGTAAAAAGTCAAGTTTATTTGTACCACACATTTTAGCAACAACTCAGTTCAAAGTGCTTTACGCAATAAAAACACAATGCAGTAACCGAAGCAAGTAATAAACGTTACATTTTGTCAAACTCCATGTTTGAGCATCTCTTTCTGGAGGTTTATTCCAAAATTCAGCTTAAAGGTTTAGTTTATGACAGATTGCTTTAATAAGCGACTCTCGCCTGCAATTTTTTGTTTTCATGATCTAAAATATTGAAATATTTTAAAGATATTAATATCAATGTAAATCCCCCTCGATGAAGAGCATTACTGATGAAAACAAACGTTTCTGATTTTGACTAATTTGTTGAGCTGTCACTGTAAAATTGGGTCGAAATGACTCCAGGTTCCTGACAGCAGCACTGGATGCTCTGGTTTTGAGACTTGGGGCTCATCAGGAAAATCAGGGTTTATGGACGAATAAATCAGTGCTTGTTTCATGATGATGTTGCCCAACAGTGATGATTGAATCCAAGCCTTCCTGCAACTTTATGTTGTCCTCATCTGCTTGGTCCTCTTTGTGTTTTGCCTTTACAGAACTTCCTCATGGATGGGAGAAAATCGATGATCCAGTCTACGGGGTCTACTATGTTGAGTAAGTCACACGCTGTATGAAGTTTGCAGATAGACATTTATGAAAAGAAATCAACTGAAGGCCTCGTCTAGCAAATGTTTCTTCTCGGGCATAAAAGACGAGTGTTCCCGTTTTTAGTCCAACAAGCGAAACTCTTGACCTCACTGTAAATCTGAGCCTACAGTTTTGTTTTCCGTCAATTTCAAGCAAATTGTGCCTCGGCTTTTTCGTGATGCTTGAATGTAGGACATTTCTGTTTGTGCCACTACCATTTGGGAAAATAAGCAACAATTGGGTTTACGTGTGTGTGTGTGTGTGTGTGTGCGCACCTTGTTCATTTTAGACAGCGTGGAGCTGCCGGCCCTCTGCATTAATACAAATATGCTCAGTGTGTATTTGATGTCGTTCAAAGCAGCATGGGAGCTCGGGGATGTGGCATCATTTTTATTTATTTTTTGTCCTGCTTTGTCAATGCAATATATTTTCTTATATACATTATTCACAATTGCTCTCATTTGCTTCATAATAAAGTGCTTTCGGCTGCTGGGCTCCTCCCAGGCATGCAGGATGATGTGAAAGATGTTCTGTGAATTAAACCTTCAGAAAAGGCTTCGACTCGAACAGTTTTTCTAGTAAATACATTTCCAGTGGAGCTGTTGACATAAAACTCTCACCAGATGTCAGTAACGGCTCAAATAATTCACAAATGTGATGCATACAAAAATGTCCGTTAATCAAGATGTGCAACGTGGAATTGGAAAATGAACAAACCTTATGAATGGATGCCTTTCTATGGGAGATGGCAGCTTGAATGAGATTCCTGTAGGGTAAAAACAGTCACATTAATTGGCCAGGTGTAATTTTGATCCATTTTTCCCCCCACTGCATTTTCAAATGTTAAAGGTTCTGGAAACTTCTTCCACACTCTGTTTTCAATTGATGTCAAGTTGTGAGAATGACTTGGACTTGGTCATTCACGTAGCTTTCCGTTTTCTTTTTCCTGTTAGTTTGTTTGGGATCATTGTCTTTCTGAAGAAAAACGCTGGTCGTTTCATCTTCAGATTCTTGTCAAGAATGCCCCTATGAATTTCCCCATTCATTCTTTGTTTAATTTTATGAAGTCTGATGGTACCATTTGCTGTAAAACAAACCCACACCAGGATTCTCGCTTCCAAAGTTCACTATTTGTTTGGGCAAAAAAAACGCATCTAAAAAGCCTATTTTTGAATGTATCTGCGCATTTTATAAGCCAGTGCTTCTTGGACCTGTCCAAATGTTATGCAATAATCTTTTTCTTCAAGAGTCGAGTATTGTGCGGTGAGTTTGCATAGAAGCCACTGAAGTTATAACGCACCTATCTGCAAATCCCGGCTCTTTATAAATCTCTTTGCGGCTGTACAAGGCTTCTGATTATTCTTTTGACTTCGCTGTCAGAAATCTTGCAAACAGCACCTGGTTGTGGCTGGTTAATGGTGAAATGATGTTCTTTCCATCCCTGGAAAATGCATTATTTAGCAACATTTACAAGATTAGAAACACCTTTGCAACAGTAAGGTAATGTTTGAGTTGCCTTGTAATGAGAAGCCACCTGATCTTAATTTGCAGTAATGATGGGGAAGGATTGCTTTCTGAACACCGGCAGACTTCAGATAACCTCATGGCTTTCTCTGCCTTTTACATCTCATTTTTTCTTCATGTGTTCAACATTTACCCGAATACTAACTTTAGTTGTTACTAGGCCTTCATAATATCAAGAGAACATGCAATTGCAATACAGTCGCGGAATATTAAGATGCTGACATCATTTGCAATCAAACCAAATTTTCTTCAGTGTCCCGCTACTTTTGCTTAGCTTTAGCAGCTTGGTTTCTAAAGGTATTTATCAAGCATGACTGTCGAGAGAAGTTGGATTTTATTCAACGGGTGAAATATTTTATTGGCAAACAGAATTTGAATGTGTGGTAATTCAAAGACATCATCCTGCCTAAATTTTATTTCTAAGCTGTGAACATGTTGAACATATTGAATTTGTTATCCCAGTTTGCATTAGTCGTCACCAACATCTGGTGGGAATGTTGTCAACTTTACCATTAGAAAAATATTTACTGGGAAAAACCTATTTGATTTAAGAACAACTTTCCCTGCCAGACATGTAGAGTTTTGTTGGTGTAACTTGGTTATATACATTTAAATAGAGGACTCTTACAGGTGCATTTCTAATGTGCTTTGATTTATTAATCAGGATCTTATTGCCTTGTCTTCCCCCATGCCTTCCTTCTTCGGCCCTACCTGGCTCTATTCTCTGTCCTCCCGCTGTTCTCTGCACACCTGCCAAATTTTCCCGTTTGTTTGTTTGTTGTTGTTTTTTCCCCTCCCCCTTAAATCCATTCCTTCTGCATTCCTCATTTCTCCCCGTCCCCTTGATCCACAGTCATATCAACAGGAAGACCCAGTACGAAAACCCGCTGCTGGAGGCTAAGAGGCGCAGGCAGCTGGAACAGCAGCCCGCCCAGCAGCCTCAGCCCCAAAGCCAGCAGCCACCTGAAGGTGAGCGCTACATCCGAGGTTCGTTCACAAGCCCCCGCCAAGGGGCGTCATTTTCTTTCTTTAATATTCATGTTTACGCCTGCGTTGCCTGTGTTTGAGTGTTCGTACCAGCTACTGCTATTTTTTTATGTGATGCCGCCTGCTACTGCCGTATGATTTGCTAAGCGCTGTCCCATAAAGGCATAACTATGATTTGCGGCTGTGTGGCGCAGCCTTTTATTTCAGTTCATTTTGGATTTCTTTGTTGCGTTTGCCTCATTTGCTGCGTTAACTTGAAGCTTCTCTCCTAGGTGCGAAACACAAGTAAGTTTTGACTTCTGCTTCAAATAATAAGCCTCGCATTTGAAATGTGAACGTAGCTCTTTTGGAACGTAGCTCTTATCAAACGAAGCTACCGAACTCGGCCAGTGTTGGGAGGCTGTTTCCGCATTCTGCTTCTCACGTTTTGTGCACGCATAGGAAACCCCACCGAGGAATTGATTTTAAATGCAGGTCAGCCCACGAGGGAGTTCACTTATCACACCCCGCTGTGCGCTCACCCAGCAGAAAACATTAGATTCACCTCAATTACCTGCTGACTTTTACTCTACTCTAGAAAAAAGCTCCCTTCATGCAGAGTTTTACTCATTTTGCACCCTTTTACAGTATTGATTATATCTCTCCACTGAGAATAGACATCAAGGTTTCAATCTGATCTTTCCAATGCTGAAATAACAAGGCAATAAATCACATACAGCCGCTGAAATGAATTCAACAGGAAGCTTGTAGGACCCGCTCAAACTGCTACTGGTCAATTTGGCTTTTTTCCAGTTGGAACTTCATTTCTCCCTACTTCCCTTTCAGACCTGTAAATAAACAGTTTCCTGCCCATGTCGCATCGATTTTTTTTTTTTTTTTTTCCCTTGGTAGAGTTTTTTTTATTTTATATATATATATATAGCGGTAAATAGTCATAAAACTGCTTAAATGCCTTGTGTATTCAAAAGTACATTATTTTCTAAGCACTTTATGGAGCCAATATACCTTCAAGCAACCTCATGCTGTTTAGGGTTATTTACTGAAGTCATAAAACCACACTGCCTTGTTGGAAACTGTGTGCGCAAGCTAGAAAATTACTTTAAATTGTCAACGGAGGATGTGAAACATCTACCTGGTGGGCATGAATTTACTCATGGTCGGTATGAAATATCGTCAGTTTTATCAAAAAGTCAGGTGCAAAAGAGCAAAGGTAAAGACATGGCAAAAGGGTGCAATGAACCAGCATCAGGTCGAGCTGTGCTCCATTTCGAGCTTTTTAACTCCTTCGTTTTCTCAGTCAGCTTCATAAGAGTCGTATCTTGTCCTGGAGCCGAACAAGCAGGAATCGCTATCCTCCTACTTATTCCCCCATCTAGAGAACATGTGATGTGTTTTGCTGTTGCAGAGTGGATCGAGGACTCGGCATTGGCAGGCGCTCCCCTGGCCACCTATGCCGCCAACCACGAGACGTACAGGGACCCCCAGACGGGTCCACCCGTACCCAACGCCATGGGACAAAAACGTAAGTTCTGTTCCGTAGAAACAAAAAGGTGCGCTCATTATCTTCTCCCATTCTCTTACCCTGAGCAACCTATTGGGTGCTAAATAAGATTTAGCTCCTGCTGTCATTTCTTTCTGCCATTGCCTGAGACTATGTTCTAGATTTCACAATGAAAACCCAGAAACTCTGAAGCCATTTCATTTATTCTTAATCAATACGGCGAGGGAGGGGTAGGGAGACTTTATCGCATTCAAAATATGCAACGAGGTACATTTTGTACGAGTGAGCACTCGAAACGGAGTTGAGATTCTGAGGAGACGTCCTTAATATAACCGTGCTCTGTACGGTTTTGTAATGTTCCATGTTCAAATCAAATAATGGCCTGATTTCACCCATCGTTTAGTGATGCACACACCTCCAGCTGCAGCAGGTTTCCTTCTCAGTGTTGCCAGCTCCTTTCATGCCAGCCTCCCACTAGCAGCCTGTCTAATTAGCCCAGTCATGGCTTAGAATTAACTGCCTCATTCTGGAGCTCCCCTTTTACTCTCCGTAGCCTCTCCGTCGGGTGTCTCTGTCTTTTGTTGATCTTTGTTTTATGGCTCCCTGTCTTGCTGGGGTTTTTTTTTTCTTCCTACCTTCCCTCAGTTTCTCTTGTGCTCCAGTCCATAATTCCCGTCTCGCTCTGAGCCCACTCGTTTGTCTCCTTGTCCAAGACCGTCGTACCCCTATGTTATTCTGCCAGACAAAGAAATCATTTAAAATCTCTTTATCTGACTCCCTGAGTTCATGTTTTTTCCCCCTGAGTCTTGGTCTATTCCCTGATGTGAATATATCAGCTGACAGTTTGGCTGTTGCTCTCCTTTTATAAGAAATAATGTTATATAGTTCCCCTGCGCACAGACATGCGTTCACCACAAAATGTCAAACAGAAGGACACAGCTGACTCAAAGGATAATGTATTTTTCATCGTTTGCATAAACTATGGTCCTGCCGAAACAGTGTTGTACTGTTGATTGCTTAACATGCGTCTCTCTGTTCCCTCTCTCCACCGACGTCTTGCCTTCTTTTTTGCTGAAATCCATTTGTCAGAAGCAGATGAAGTAACATGTTGGATGTAATCTTTCATCACATGGAGCTTAAATGTTGTTTAGTAGTAAAAGATGAGGCTTTATTCACCAAATCTCATTCAGTTCAATTCAGAAATACTTTATTCTGAAATTAAATGCTTTCACTCATGTCATCCAAGTGTCCTCAGTCATTTTGGATGGTGACGCTGTAGGCAGGACGGCTCTCCAGTAGCAGTCAGTCTTGCAGTGAATCTGAGGAGGCCTCTGACTGAAGATTGTTGCTGTAAGACAGCTTCATGACTTTCATGACGTGCCAACAGCTCAGTTTCCAGGCAGCAGAGACAATATTCCACAGTGGCGTGTCCTGATGTCCCAAGCACAGCTAATCCACCTCATTTGCTTTTGCCTCTTCTCTTCAAGTCTCTGGCACAGCTTAGAAACCAGAAGATGTTGGAGTCCAGTATATCGCTCTTGCCCTTTAAGATCAATGGGAGAGATGACTTGAACTTCCTCCTTCTCTTCCTGCTCTTTGCTCCTGCTCCGTATCCATGAAGCCTCCTTTTCACCTCCTCTGGAACCTTTTTTTAAAGAAAAATGTATAACACAATCAACCGTCTTTTAGTAGAAACAGACTTGTTATAAATTGTGCAAAAATATAGAAGCAAAACTGTCAAATTTTAGTTGTTGTTCTGTTCTAAACGTGTTTATTTTTGTAAAATAAATTCTGCTGTTTATAGAGTAGCACAGGGAGTCTGTGGCGTCCGTTTGGACTGGCTATTGGTTGTACTCGGCAGCTTGAAAACCCTGACCCCCACAGCTTTCTAATTTGAGATCTAAAACACACTGTCCGTGCTTGCATGACTAGAACATCTTCAGAGATTTTCCGCAATTCGTGACTGGGACTTTGCAAACATGTGGAAGAAGGTGCTACGTTCGGATAAGACCAAAACCTGACGGGTTTTTTTTTTCTGTTTGGACCTAAAAGTAAAACTTTGCATGTGGCATAAAAATCTTAAACGCAACAAACTCGTAATGAAACAAAGAGGTGGCAGTATCACATTATGGGGGAAGGCTCTATTCAGCAGGGAGAGGGAAGCTGGTCAGAGTTGAGGAGGATACCTTGAGCTACGCATCTCCTAGCAGGACACCCTTAAACACATGAAGGAGTCTGACTGGCAGTGCACAGCAAAAGATGGAGGGAGTGTGCTACTCTCTGCTTAATAGTGCTGATACTTTTCCTGCCACCTCATTAAAAGGACCTAAAACTGCAGGATTACTAAAGAGGAACATTTTAGCGTCTGTCGGCACAATGCACCTATTCAAGGATTATTTTCTTTATTTCTTCACAATAAGAGTCTCTGACTTATTTTGCCAGATAAAGTCTTCTTCTGGTTGGCAGCGTTACAAGGCAGATTTATTCTGGCATCATATTACCAGATCTCATGCCAGGGGTTGTCCTGGCTATTTGTTATTTGGATCAGGCCTACTTTAAAAGAGTAATCACGTCAGGCTAAACAGACAAGAAGCAGAAAAACAGCTTGGATTTGTTCCATTACCCACACCTCTATAATGCTTCGCCAAAAGAGCGCGTTGACTGTAGGCAGACAGCTTATGGGAGAAGCTTTGGCACGGCTTAATCAAAAAGGATATACTTAAAACCTTGTGTTTGCAGGGAGGCCGACGTTGAGTGTCATTGTGTTTGGCCAATGCTAGCAGACGTAGACCACATTTTAAGACTCTAGCAGCTCTCTAAAGGATCCACACCAAATCCTGTTAGGCCTAATTGAGTTTGTGTTTTTTCACATGAGAGTAATTAAAGCAGCATTATCTTTGTGTTCAGGTGGGAAGCCTTTCTTTACTAGGAACCGTTCAGAGCTGAACGGGACCTTCATCAATACCAAACTGAAGAAGAGCCGTCGAGGGTTTGGGTTCACCGTTGTTGGAGGGGACGAGCCGGATGAGTTCTTGCAGATAAAGAGTTTGGTTCTGGATGGACCGGCAGCCCTTGATGGGAAGATGGAGACAGGTTGGTGCCGTTGCGTTTATTATTTGCGAAGAAGGGGAGAACTGGTTCCGTTTCAGTCACTACACGCCCTCTTTCTCTCCACCTCGAAGGGGACGTGATTGTGAGCGTAAATGACACCTGCGTGCTGGGCTACACGCACGCCCAAGTGGTGAAGATCTTTCAGTCCATCCCGATCGGCTCCATGGTCAACTTGGAGCTGTGTCGCGGCTACCCACTGCCTTTCGACCCTGATGACCCAAACACCAGCTTGGTAACCTCGGTGGCCATCCTCGATAACAAAGATCCCATCATCGTCAACGGCCAGGAGGTCACAAGCAGCTACGACTCTCCATCCAGCCAAGGAAGTCAGAGCACCAACGGCCCAACCAACGGCGGACCGCCTCTCAATGGCTTCCCCCGACCTCACAGCCCCTCCACCGAGGTGGCCTCCGATACCTCCTCCCAGCTCGGATACTCTAGTGACGTGGTAACCCTGGCGTCGTCCATCGCAACGCAACCAGAACTCATCACTGTACACATGGAGAAAGGAGACAAGGGCTTTGGCTTCACTATCGCGGACAGCCTTGGCGGTGGAGGGCAGCGAGTGAAGCAGATCGTGGACTACCCTCGCTGCCGTGGCCTTAGGGAGGGGGACATCATCATCGAGGTGAACAAGAGGAATGTGCAGAGCATGTCTCACAACCAGGTCGTGGACATGCTCAGCAAGTTACCGAAAGGCAGCGAGGTCACCATGCTGCTGCAGAGAGGTGAGCAAATGCCTGATCTTTATTTTTCTTACACATATACATTTGGTCTGTGGATAAGCTTCCAGGCTGTGTTTAAACTCATCAGCACAGATGGAAGTGAGAAAGCCAGAGCTGAGATCTGTGGCAGGCTCTGATTTATGTGCCCATATGCTAGAGCGCTCCAAAAAATAATGAACCTTTGCCATGAACGACTGCTCAATGCTATTGACGAAAATAATAGCCTTCTGCCTTACAGGCTGTTTTCACTCACAGAGCTCCTTTATCGACACACACATTTATTTATTCATGCAAACAGACATTGTTGGGGAAAAAAAAAAAGATTGGATTGCGAACAAGGCAAAATGGAGAGCGCAGTGATTATGGTAAGGAGGACAGGAAGGAGTACTAGAGGAAGTTCAAATAACATTTGAGGAAATGAATGATCATGGAGAGGATGAGGTGCTCAGTGAATGGCACTGACGAAAAGATTATGCAGTGTCTGGCAAAATTATTCACAACCCTTGATTTTTTTTATTTATTTTGCTGTCATATTAAAACCATAAATGACAATATTATTATATGTGGATTTCATTTTGTGACAAACCAACACACAGTAGGGCTTGGTTGTGAACTTAAGAGAAAAAGAATACATTGTTTTCATTTTTTTTTCCCACCCCCAAGTAAAAACCAGAGGGTGGTTTGCCTGTTTATTGTTGAGCCATAAGGTGTAGCTTCTACTCTTTTGGGGTATTTCTCTGTCAGCTTTGGATGGCTAGAGACATTCCTCTTCATAAGATATTTCAACTTCAGCCACGTTGGACAAAATATGTCTGTGAAGAGCAATTTTGGAGTCTTGCTACAGATTCTCAATTTCATTTAAGTTTAGGTTTTGACTGGGCCATTCTACCACATGATCTCAACAACCCAAATGGCCATAAATACAGCTATTTATGGCATACTGGAGTTCTGATTGTCAATACCAGACTGCCAACTACAGCCTGCACATCTTTTCCTACCACTTCACTTTTGTGTATTACCTTGCGTTGGTCTGTTTTAAAATAAAAAGACAATAAAATACAAAGTTTGTATCAGTGTAGCAAAATGTGAAAAAGCTTAAGAGGTCTGGATTCTTCTGCAACGCAGTGTGGCTGACCTGAAATGGAAACGGCAACGTTAGAAGAAGGAGGGTTTGAAGTGTAAAGAGGGGGGGGAAAAAAAGACCTAAAGCGCTGTGGTGTTTCAGGTCAAAGAGCCTGAATATCCTCTCCTGTTGTTCTTACTCTCTCACACCAACCTTATCTGTCTCCACAGATGCCCTCTACTTCATCCCTCTCCGCTTTGTTTGCCAGTTGACAACCTGTCTAGTTTATTTTGAGCTCTCTCTGTGCCCATGTTAGAGCAAATGGCTTTAAAGATGCAGCCAATTGGGTTAGGGTTTTCTTTTTTCTCTTTCTTTCTTTTCTCTACACCTACCAGGCTTCACTTTGAGCTGAAGTCTGTGGCATTTTGCCCTTAACATAAATTTTCCAAGTTCTTGAGCCGGTGTCAGTTCTTTGCAAACAATACAGCAGCATGTGAAGGATTCTGCTCAAGTTGCACCACTCACGGCTTTTGTTACGGCCACTGATTGACAATCATTGTTGTGCCGGAACACCAAATGGGAACAAAGCAGCAGTGAACAAAGGATAAAAGTGCAATAACCGAATTTCAGCATTTCCCATCTGGTCCCTCTCAGACATACCGGTCAGTAATACCAGTATTGGTACCATTTTCTAGGTCAGATTGTCCCCAACTTGCATTTTAGCCTATTCATTGAAGGAAGAAAACAGTTGTTTTTTTTCTGTGTGCGCATGCATGGGTAATTTACAACCTCTGCAAGGTGATGTAGGTAAAACTGTCTGAGAAAATTCATCAAGTGAATAGCAACCACAAATGATATCTCACTATAAACCTATGCCTTTGTGTTACTCTCTCAATGTTATACCTGTATCTACATAAAATCATCCATTCAGTCACTTGCTCATTGTCTAGCCTCTTGATATGTGGCCAAGAAGAGAAAAAACAACAATACAAGTCCTCTTCTCCTTGCATTTGTTAATGAGCATCATGCCCTCATCATAATGCACACAAGCCCATAAAATAGTACAATCTCGCCTTGTTAAGGGATTTAAACTGTGCCTGTAAAACTGGTTGGACCTTAGTTTTTGCTGGAACTGTCCTTTATGGACACAAACTGACTTTAGCTGAGAAATATCAGAGTTTAAAATGAATATGGACAAATGACAAAAAAAAAAAAAAAATGGACCGGCGATCTAAACAGCCTTTTGATGCGTGTATTCTTCAACCCTGTTTACTGTTAATGAGGAACAAGAAGAGAAGCGAAACAGACATAAACAGCAAATATGTTTGCTTGTTTGCCGTCGAGGAGATTAATAAGAGAACATCAGTCTGCACTTCTCTCGTTTGCACAGTTAAACACCAAGTCCTGCTGATGAAGTGCTCAATTCCTTCGAACAAGCAGTAATGAGCGAGCCATGATAATTGGAACACTTCAGCGTCGACATCTTCCTTATGCAGACGTTGCTTGTCTGCCTTCGGTAAACACCATTGTCTTCGTTTGCTACTGCTATGCCAGATTTGCACGCAATTTTTGGACGAGTTGAGAAATGTTATATCATGACCGCCCCAACTCTGAGACGCCATATGCACGCCACAACTTCAAAATTTACTCACTTGACAAATGCAGCAACTGGGAAAATGTAACTTGATCTTGTGTTGCGCTATGCTGGAAACCTGTCTGCATTGATGAAGAGTGACTCACCTCAGCATGCCAAAATCTTCAGCTGACAACAGCCTATTGTCTATTTTTGGATTAATTCAGCTAATTTTTATAGGATTGGACATTCTTCCCCA